>NC_134851.1:8174946-8476910 GCF_965363235.1 Mytilus galloprovincialis
AAGTCGTGATGGCGTCTGTTACATTTTTAAAGGAAAGACTTCAATTGTACATTTGTTTATGCCAACCTCGAAACTATACCAAGAGTATACACTGACAGTAATCGTAACATAAAGTAACCATACCCAAATTAATTTCTTTATGTGGTCTAATATTAAATTACACCGATATATTCGGATATTTTAAAAAAAATAAGGATGCAGTTATGCCAGATAAAGGCTATTTATCGGATGTCCAGACTATTTGTTCAGATTTTTCTTGTCTACACAAACCACTGTTTTGCCCCATATTCCTCACTTGTTTTGTCCGTTATGATATCAATACCTCATTTAAGGTAATGTACCGAAATTCAAGCATATCATTGATTCCTTTTCTTTCTATTTTTGACACAAATAATTAAAATGCTGAACATGAGGTATAATTACTGTCTTTATGTACTATCCAAACTTTGCAGAATAATTGATTGGACTTGCTTTTTGAAGTAAGAATTCGGTTTTGGTTTGATATTGTTAAATTTGTATATACTTTTTATATTGGTAACACTGACTTGTATTACTTAAATGTCTAGATTATATGCTCCTGTTGCATCCTCAATCTGTAATTTGATATTGACACATTTCTTGGGGCATTTAAGGTTATTCATATTACATCTTCTTTCTTTTTGGGGAAGTGGTGATGAATAACGTTTTGGTTTTAAGATACTCCGTTCATGTTTCTTGCCTTAATTAATGTCAATCGATGAACGAAATTTGAACATTGATCACAAATTGTCACCTTATTATTAATAGCAAGTGAAAAATTGATAGCATTAATTTTCCGATGTAGTTATTTGACTATTACATCGGCTACATGGTCGACATGCTACGATAAACGCAACACTATGTAGTCATGCGTAAGGTTATATATCAGCTGTGTTCTTCATTATTAAATGTTATGTTAACACTGATTAGTGTTTCTTTGTACAGAATGGTAGTACTGCACTTCAATTGGCTGCATTGAACGAGCGAACTGATATCGTAAGGTCGCTAATCGACGGTGGGATTAATATAACTTTACAGAAAACGTTAAGTGGATGATTACTCACATTGATTTCACCAATCATATGTCAATGTTTGATATGACATAACCAACAGTATTTTGACTGCACCGTAGGTGTATTTTGGTAATATTTGCCTCTTCTGTAATGCTGGACGTCAAAATGTACAATCACAATATAATCCAAATTTTGACAATCTTGTAACACCGTATACGTTCGAATAGTAATTAAATGCGTCTATTCTCAAGAAAAGGAAAATTGAACATACTTAACTTCATAGTTCAAATGAAGAAATATAACTTTCATCGCAGATATTTGACGAATAAACTGAAGGTTGAAAAGCCCGTGTCCAAGCAAAAAAGTAAAATCAATAAAATACAGAACTCCAAGGAATTAGCAACATATTATTGCTAGATATCTATGATAGCATATTGTATGAAATAACTGACAATTATCAGTCAATCTGCGGATTTTGTTTTTAATTTTGCATACACTTTTTCGGCATTTTAACCCGAATTGGCTAGTTATTTTAAGTAAGTGTATGCAACGCCTGTAAAAGATATTTTTTTAAGTTAGGTAGTACTCGTGGAATAGGACCGGTTGTTTGTGTTGTTCATGTTGACAAGTGAAAGATATTCGTCGTCATCAGTGACAGATATTACACATAACGGTCCAAAAAGTCGTGATGGCGTCCGTAACATTTTTAAAGGAAAGACTCAAAGTTTAAATCTGTTTATGCAAACCTCGAAACTATACAATGAGTATACCCTGACAGTAATCGTAACATTAAGTATCAACTCATACCCAAATTAATGTCTGCATGTGGTCCAATATCAAATTACACCTATCTAGTCGGAAAGTTAAACAAAATATAGGGATGAAGGTATGTTTGATTGAGGAATATTTATCGGATGTCCAGACTACTTGTGAATATTTTTGTTTAATACAGTGTACACTATTTTGCCCCATATCCCTCACTTGTCTTGTAACCTATGAATTCAACACCTCGTATATTGAACCCCCTACTATAGACCTTGAATTTCAAAAATTTAAGCTATTCTAACTTCTTAACACAGTTATAATACTCCAATATGTTAAGGAGTTAGAATAGCTTGAATTTTCAAAAATTTAAGCTATTCTAACTCCTTAACATAGTTACAATACTCCAGTAAGTAGTTTGTATATATTTAATATACTGAAAAAGATATTTTGAAAATTTTACTTAGCCATGGTATTTTGACCCCCCTGCGGTATATTGAAACCCCTACTATAGACCTTGAATTTCAAAAATTCAAGCTATTCTAACTCCTTAACATAGTAATAATACTCCAATAAGTAGTTTGTATGTACGTGATGTATTTGATATACTGGAAAAGATATTTTGAAAATTTTACTTAGCCATGGTATTTTGACCCCCCTGCGATACATTCAACCCCCTACTATAGACCTTGAATTTCAAAAATTCAAGCTATTCCTACTCCTTAACATAGTTACAATACTCCAGTAAGTAGTTTGTATGTATTTAATATACTGAAAAAGATATTTTGAAAATTTTACTTAGCCATGGTATTTTGACCCCCCTGCGGTATATTGAACCCCCTACTATAGACCTTGAATTTCAAAAATTCAAGCTATTCTAACTCCTTAACATAGTTATAATACTCCAATAAGAAGTTTGTATGTATTTGATATACTGGAAAAGATATTTTGAAAATTTTACTTAGCCATGGTATTTTGACCCCCCTGCGATACATTCAACCCCCTACTATAGACCTTGAATTTCAAAAATTCAAGCTATTCCTACTCCTTAACATAGTTACAATACTCCAGTAAGTAGTTTGTATGTATTTAATATACTAGAAAAGATATTTTGAAAATTTTACTTAGCCGTGGTATTTTAACCCCCCTGCGGTATATTGAAACCCCTACTATAGATCTTGAATTTCAAAAATTCAAGCTATTCTAACTCCTTAACATAGTTATAATACTCCAATAAGTAGTTTGTATGTACATGATGTATTTGATATACTTGAAAAGATTTTTTGAAAATTTTACTCAGCCATGGTATTTTGAACCCCTTGCGGTATATTGAACCCCCTACTATAGACCGTGAATTTCAAAAATTCAAACTATTCTAAATCCTTAACATAGTTATATTACTCCAGTAAGTAGTTTGTATATATTTAATATACTGGAAAAGATATTTTGAAAAATTTACTTAGCCATGGTATTTTGACCCCCCGGCGGTATATTGAACCCCCTACTATAGACCTTGAATTTCAAAAATTTAAGCTATTCTAACTCCTTAACATAGTTACAACACTCCAGTTAGTAGTTTGTATGTATTTAATATACTGAAAAAGATATTTTGAAAATTTTACTTAGCCATGGTATTTTGACCCCCCTGCGGTATATTGAACCCCCTACTATAGACCTTGAATTTCAAAAATTTAAGCTATTCTAACTCCTTAACATAGTTACAATACTCCAGTAAGTAGTTTGTATGTATTTAATATACTGAAAAAGATATTTTGAAAATTTTACTTAGCCATGGTATTTTGACCCCTCTGCGGTATATTGAAACCCCTACTATAGACCTTGAATTTCAAAAATTCAAGCTATTCTAACTCCTTAACATAGTTATAATACTCCAATAAGTAGTTTGTATGTACGTGATGTATTTGATATACTGGAAAAGATATTTTGAAAATTTTACTTAGCCATGGTATTTTGACCCCCCTGCGGTATATTGAAACCCCTACTATAGACCTTGAATTTCAAAAATTCAAGCTATTCTAACTCCTTAACATAGTTATAATACTCCAATAAGAAGTTTGTATGTATTTGATATACTGGAAAAGATATTTTGAAAATTTTACTTAGCCATGGTATTTTGACCCCCCTGCGATACATTCAACCCCCTACTATAGACCTTGAATTTCAAAAATTCAAGCTATTCCTACTCCTTAACATAGTTACAATACTCCAGTAAGTAGTTTGTATGTATTTAATATACTAGAAAAGATATTTTGAAAATTTTACTTAGCAGTGGTATTTTAACCCCCCTGCGGTATATTGAAACCCCTACTATAGATCTTGAATTTCAAAAATTCAAGCTATTCTAACTCCTTAACATAGTTATAATACTCCAATAAGTAGTTTGTATGTACATGATGTATTTGATATACTGGAAAAGATATTTTGAAAATTTTACTCAGCCATGGTATTTTGAACCCCTTGCGGTATATTGAATCCCCTACTATAGACCGTGAATTTCAAAAATTCAAACTATTCTAAATCCTTAACATAGTTATATTACTCCAGTAAGTAGTTTGTTTATATTTAATATACTAAAAAAGATATTTTGAAAATTTTACTTAGCCATGGTATTTTGAACCCCCTGCGGTATATTGAACCCCCTACTATAGACCTTGAATTTCAAAAATTCAAGCTATTCTAACTCCTTAACATAGTTATAATACTCCAATAAGTAGTTTGTATGTATTTAATATACTGGAAAAGATATTTTGAAAATTTTACTTAGCCATGGTATTTTGACCCCCCTGCGGTATATTGAACCCCTACTATAGACCTTGAATTTCAAAAATTCAAGCTATTCTAACTCCTTAACATAGTTATAATACTCCAATAAGTAGTTTGTATGTATTTAATATACTGGAAAAGATATTTTGAAAATTTTACTTAGCCATGGTATTTTGACCCCCCTGCGGTATATTGAACCCCCTACTATAGACCTTGAATTTCAAAAATTCAAGCTATTCTAACTCCTTAACATAGTTATAATACTCAAGTAAGTAGTTTGTATGTATTTAATATACTGAAAAAGATATTTTGAAAATTTTACTTAGCCATGGTATTTTGACCCCCCGGCGGTATATTGAACCCCCTACTATAGACCTTGAATTTCAAAAATCCAAGCTATTCTAACTCCTTAACATAGTTATAATACTCCAATAAGTAGTTTGTATGTATTTAATATACTGGAAAAGATATTTTGAAAATTTTACTTAGCCATGGTATTTTGACCCCCCTGCGGTATATTGAACCCCCTACTATAGACCTTGAATTTCAAAATTTCAAGCTATTCCTACTCCTTAACATAGTCACAATACTCCAGTAAGTAGTTTGTATGTATTTAATATACTAGAAAAGATATTTTGAAAATTTTACTTAGCCATTGTATTTTGACCCCCCTGCGGTATTTTGAAACCCCTACTATAGATTTTGAATTTCAAAAATTCAAGCTATTCTAACTCCTTAACATAGTTATAATACTCCAATAAGTAGTTTGTATGTACATGATGTATTTGATATACTGGAAAAGATATTTTGAAAATTTTACTCAGCCATGGTATATTGAACCCCTTGCGGTATATTGAACACCCTACTATAGACCGTGAATTTCAAAAATTCAAGCTATTCTAAATCCTTAACATAGTTATATTACTCCAGTAAGTAGTTTGTATATATTTAATATACTAAAAAAGATATTTTGAAAATTTTACTTAGCCATGGTATTTTGAACCCCCTGCGGTATATTGAACCCCCTGCGGTATATTGAACCCCCTACTATAGACCTTGAATTTCAAAAATTCAAGCTATTCTAACTCCTTAACATAGTTATAATACTCCAATAAGTAGTTTGTATGTATTTAATATACTGGAAAAGATATTTTGAAAATTTTACTTAGCCATGGTATTTTGACCCCCCTGCGGTATATTGAACCCCCTACTATAGACCTTGAATTTCAAAAATTCAAGCTATTCTAACTCCTTAACATAGTTATAATACTCCAATAAGTAGTTTGTATGTATTTAATATACTGGAAAAGATATTTTGAAAATTTTACTTAGCCATGGTATTTTGACCCCCCTGCAGTATATTGAACCCCCTACTATAGACCTTGAATTTCAAAAATTCAAGCTTTTCTAAATCCTTAACATAGTTATATTACTCCAATAAGTAGTTTATATGTATTTAATATACTGGAAAAGATATTTTGAAAATTTTACTTAGACATGGTATTTTGACCCCCCTGCGGTATATTGAACCCCCTACTATCGACCTTTTATTTCAAAAATTCAAGCTATTCTAAATCCTTAACATAGTTATAATACTCCAATAAGTGGTTTGTATGTGTTAAACATACTGGAAAAGATATTTTGAAAATTTTGCTTAGCCTTGGTATTTTGACCCCCCCTGCAGTATATTGAACCCCCTACTATAGACCTTGAATTTCAAAAATTCAAGCTATTCTAACTCCTTAACATAGTTATAATACTCCAATAAGTAGTTTGTATGTATTTGATATACTGGAAAAGATTTTTTGAAAATTTTACTTAGCCATGGTATTTTGACCCCCCTGCGGTATATTGAACCCCCTTAGTACTATAGACCTTGAATTTCAAAAATTCAAGCTATTCTAACTCCTTAACATATTTATAATACTCCAATAAGTAGTTTGTATGTATTTAATATACTGAAAAAGATATTTTGAAAATTTTACTTAGCCATGGTATTTTGACCCCCCTGCGGTATATTGAACCCCCTACTATAGACCTTGAATTTCAAAAATGCAAGCTATTCTAACTCCTTTACATAGTTATAATACTCCAATAAGTAGTTTGTATGTATTTAATATACTTGAAAAGATATTTTGAAAATTTTACTTAGCCATGGTATTTTGACCCCCCTGCAGTATATTGAACCCCCTACTATAGACCTTGAATTTCAAAAATTCAAGCTTTTCTAAATCCTTAACATAGTTATATTACTCCAATAAGTAGTTTATATGTATTTAATATACTGGAAAAGATATTTTGAAAATTTGACTTAGACATGGTATTTTGACCCCCCTGCGGTATATTGAACCCCCTACTTAAAACCACAAATTAAAAAAAATGATAGCCAATAAATTGTAAATTATATTATCTGCAATACTATTTATCAAAAACAGGGGGGTTCAATATACCGCAGGGGGGTTCAATATACCGCAGGGGGGTTCAATATACCGCAGGGGGGTTCAAAATACCATATGTGAAAAATGACCCCGGGGTCATTTTACCGCATGGTATTTTGAACCCGGGTTCACTTTTTAGGGGGTTCAAAATACCATATGACACCGGGTTAATCATACCTGCCAACTTTCACGATTTAGGCGTGTACTACACGATTTTGACCCTCTGTCCCGATAAGATTACACGATCGTGATCGTGAAAATATCCAAAAAACACGATTTTAGTAAAATTTACACGAAAAATATTTTTGTTCCCGATTTTGAACTTTTGAAAGTTTTCCCAAGGAAGACAAATCGTGTCTGACAAATTTCATCCAATCAAAATTTAGTGATCACGCATTCACCAGTTGATTAATGTCGGCATAGTAAACAATCAAAGAATCGAAATTTTGAGTTGTTTTTTTTAGCTTGGGTGTTAAATTTATAAACATTGGAATCATGATGGGCGAGTTATCACTTGCAAAATAGTTCTGTCACCGCCTAAGAAAAAAAAAGCGTGTTGCTTCGTGCAAATACTTAGAGAAATGGGAGAAT
Source organism: Mytilus galloprovincialis (assembly GCF_965363235.1). Taxonomy (NCBI): domain Eukaryota; kingdom Metazoa; phylum Mollusca; class Bivalvia; order Mytilida; family Mytilidae; genus Mytilus; species Mytilus galloprovincialis. The sequence continues at coordinate 8,182,553 of NC_134851.1, forward strand.
GATGTCAAGTACAGGGGCTGGTTGTCTAAATCAACGTTAGGATTGTCACATGCCTTTTGTAAAGTTTGCAACAGAGACTTTAAAGTTGACCACGGTGGCCTTAATGATGTCTCCAAACATTCTAGTACTTGTGATATTGATCTATATAATATATGAGGGTTTGGATGGGGTTAAATGATTAAAGAATATAATGCCCTTAAAAAATGAAGATAAGGGAATAACCGTCAAAAAAAAAATGAAAATTGGAGAAATGCGTGGTCAAATGTTTTGAAGATTAGAAAAAAAAGAGGTTAATTTTTTGAAGATTAGAGAAAAAAGGGGTGAAAATTAAATGTTTACAGAACAACAGACCCCCCCCCCCCCCATTTCCAGACCCTCATATATTGTTGGTTTTTTTGTTATTAAATTATTAAAATTATTACTTTTTTTTATTTCTTGACAATGTATCAGACAAACATAAAGTCATCTTTCTGGTGTTTATCTCAACAAAAAGAATACAACAATCAAACAATTTAAAAAAAGATAGGTTATAATAGCATCTTCAACTATCACCCCCCAAAAAAGAAGTATGTCAGACACTTTTAGGAGCCAAATCATCACACGAAAAAATGCCGCGAAAAATTCTACCCTCAAAAATGGTGCCGCGCACAAAAACCCCCATGGCCATTTTCAAAAGTTGGCAGGTATGGTTAATAGTTTACAGAAGCAGATCGGAATCAGTTATGACGTAGACAGTAATCATTCTAATCGTAATCATGTTCATTGACCATAACGACGATGAAAGCACATCATATAATGACGTTTCGACATCATATAATGAAGTAAACCGAACCACATAATATAAGATTACAAGCACATAATATAATGACACAAGCACATAATATAATGACACAACCACATCATATAAAGATGTTTGCACGTAATATAAGGATATGTACACACCATACAAGTATATTTGCACAGCATATAAATATATGTGCACAGCATATAAATATATGTGCACAGCATATAAGGATCTTTCAACATAATATAAGTACATTTGCACATCATATAAGAATGTTTGCACATCATATAAGTATATTTGCACATAATATAATGATGTTTGCACATCATATAAGGATATTTGCACATCATATAAGTATATTTGCATATCATATAAGTATATATGCACATCATATAAGTATGTTTGCACATAATATAATGATGTTTGCACATCATATAAGGATATTTGCACACCATATAAGGATATTTGCACATCATATAAGGATATTTGCACACCATATAAGGATATTTGCACAACATAAACAGGTGTTTGCACATCATATAATGACAAAAGCACAGCATATAAAGGTAAATGCACATCATATAAACGTAAATGCACATCATATAATGTAAATGGTCATAACAAGACAGTGTTGGCGTTCCATAGTAGAGTGATAAGAAATGTTCTATACCGTACGATTACAGCCTGACACTACTATAACAATCACAAAGTCTGAAAAGACCAGTTTTTGTCTGAATTTGCATAAATTTTTGCTCGACATTCTTAATTTGTCTGAATAATTTTCAAAAATTCTTGACATAGTATGAATTTGTCTAATAAGGTTCTAGATTTTTCTTGACAAGTGTCTTGACAGTATGGGTATTTCTCGACACTTCCTGTATAATCTGATAAGAGTCTGGATTAGTCTCGACCAATTCTTGATTGTCTTAAATTTGTCTCGATCAGTCTTGACATATTCTTGACATTCTAAATATTGTCTGAATATGTCTTGACACATTCTTGACAGTCTAAAAGCTGTCTAAATATATACCTTGACAGTCTTAAACATGTCTTGACACTATCTCAACAGTGTAAATTTCGCCTGAAATGTGAACAGACTTAAGAATCAAGGATTAATCATGTATAGTAAGATACCATTTTGGTGCATGCAACTAAGTTGGAACACCCTGAATTATCTCCCATGTATTTTAATTTTGATTGATTTTATTAAACGTTGAATTAATTGTCTTCACTTGGTATATATGTCAAAGTGACTGACAAACTGTTTTTAGATTTTTACCGTTCTAAAACCTGCCAGTCAAATTTGCTTTACTGAAATAGGTGTCTTGTATGCAGTTTTAAAATGTGACCATGTGTCTTTTTTGGACCCCACCATTCATCTTTTGCGTTTGGGTGGCTAAACAAAAGGGGTGGGGGCTCTCGTTTAGGTCAAAGAATTCGTTCGCATCTTGATTCCGAAACGTGATTCATTTTTTTAGATCAAGCAACAACTGTTTTCATTCAAATTGAATTTGTGTTTACTCCCCATGAAAAAAAAACAAATGTTAGATATATATTATGCATGTCTGTTTGAGATCCATTTCACAAGACAAATGATTTCTATAGAAATCATTGTTAGGACCCATCATAATTTTTTTTTATTATTATTCCTAGAGAAGAAATTAATTTTCTTTTAATCTTTGGGAACTATTCAATTTGTTTTATGTTAAAATAATAGACTTCAAAATTTTGATGAACACAATCTATTATGATTTATTTGTTTTTCAGTAAAATGATGATGTTCTTTTTCATATACCAACAAACTTTTTATATTGTAGTGGCACGGTCGGTCAACTAATAATTGTATGGCTGATTACAGGTATAGGGTCTGGAATATCTTAATTTTATAGGGAACATCCTGTCCATGTGTAATACTAAATATATATTCCAAGAGATGACATTACATAAAATTTCTTCTGTTAAATGAAGGCTTTGTATAGTAAGAATATGCAAATTCTTGGAAGAATTAGGATACCATCATACTTTGCTATTTATATACACCATATTTTCGTACAATAATTATTTACCATATAAACATTGAATATTATGAATGTAGAATAAGAATATGTCTACAGTATGATTGGTTTTAAATATTAAGTAATTATTCATCAGATTTAGGGATCTAAATTTGTAATTATTTAAAATTTCACATTAAAATTGTTTTATAAATATCAACATACCAACATTTGAATTATTAATACTTTAGATTTCATGGCCATATTTGCATTTGTAAAAATATTTATATACCCAAATTTTCAATTATTTTACATGCCTAACTTTTGTAGTGCACGCAACACTAGCGTCATTTAGAAAGACCAACAATGTTGTATACAGTACGATTACAACCTGACACGTGACACTAGCGTCAGTTATATTGACTAACAATGTTATATACAGTACGATAACACCCTGAGACGTGAACGTAGTGTCAGTTAGATACACCACAAAAGTGTACGATAACAACATGAGATCTGACACTAGCGTCTGTTAGTTAGAGCAACAATGTTGTATACAGTACGATTACAACATGAGACGTCACAATAGTGTCACTCAGTTGGACAAACTATGTTCTATACAGTACGAATGCATCCTGAGACGTGACACTAGCGTCATTTAGTTAGACAAACAGTATTATATGCAGTACTATTATCCCTGAGACGTGATGCTAGTGTCAGTTAGATAAACCAACACTGTTCTATACAGTACGATTACAACCAAAGACATGACACTAGTGTCAGTTAGAGATACCAACAATGTTCTATGCAGTACAATAACAATCAAAGACATGACACTAGTGTCAGTTAAATAAACCAACAATGTTCTATGCACTACAATTACAACCACAGACGTGACACTAGCGTCTGTTAGTAAGACCAATAATGTTCTATACATTACGAATAAACCCTTAGACGTGACAGTAGTGTTAGTAAAATAAATCAACAATGTTCGATATTGTACGGTTACAACCTGAGACGTGACACTAGTGTCAGTTAGTTAGACCAACAATGTTCTATACAGTACAAATACACCCTTAGACGTGACAGTAGTGTCAGTTAAATAAACCAACAATGATATATACAGTACGATTAAACCCTGATATATGTCACTAGCGTCAGTTAGTTAGACAAACTATGTTTCATATAGTACGAATACACCCTTAGACATGACAGTAGTGTCAGTTAAATAAACCAACAATGTTCTATACAGTACAATTACAACCTGTCAAAAACTTGTGTCAGTGAGTTAGACAAACTATGTTCCATACAGTACGATTATAAACTGACACTTGACACTAACGTCAGTTAGTACCTGAGACGTGACACTATTGTCAGTTAGTTTGACAAGCAATGTTCTACACATTTCGAGTATAACCTGACACGTGGCACTAGTGTCCGATATTTAGACAAACAATGTTCTGTACAGTACGATTTCAACATGAGACGTGACACTTGTGTCATAAAGTTTGACAAACAATGTTCCGTACAGTTCGATTACAACCTAAAACGTAAAACTTGCGTCAGTAAGTGAGACAAACAAATAAAATTACAAACAATTCATAAGATTCTGCAATGGCAAATTATTATAAAACTTTTCCCCATAAAAAACATTCCCTTTTGAACATCACAATCAAGTACATACTATTCAAAAGCGAGTCCCCATGTGTGTATCCCTACGCAGTCCAAGGTTGTATCATTAGCATATCTGTTCCATCAATCCATCTAAATACACCATCCGTACTGCTTTTCCCACTGACCCAATAATTCCTTAAATCCTACCCTGTAATATAATGATATCTTTCAATTACTTATGAGTATATAGAAGAGATTTATACAATAATAATTTTATTTTGAATGTAATTCATCTTCTGATTGGCTGACTTTGTTTTGTTTATCAGCTCATAAATATGACTTGGCCATGTGACCTTGAAGTCATCAACGTTTTTTTTATGATTGACTCTAGTTTTAAATAGAATTTAAAATTATATTACACGAAATGACTGCAATATTTTTTTCTGTCTATTCGAAATAACATGTGCACCTCATTTATGATGTTAATTATTCAAAGACAGACAACATATTACAGTCATTCCTAAGATGAAATGAAGAAATATAATAAAGAAAATATTCAACGATTGGTCACACAACACAATAATCTTCGAATGTGCGTAGTTATCATCATTTCTGTTTGGTGGCGAATTAATTAGATTCCCATATTTTGATTCTACAATACGTTATTCATTCTATGACCTTGAAAATGGTTTCTCGCATTAGAAAAGTAAAACACAAGGGACGCTATCTTTTTCTATAAATTTTCTTTTTTTTTTGTACGCAACGTCATCGAAAGTATATTGACAGCACTCACCGTTGCTTTAAAACAATAATTTGAAATCATCAGATCTATCAAGGAAATGAAGGGTGTAAAATTAAAGAGGGGCAAAAGTTACCAGAGGGACAGTCAAACTCATAAATTGAAAATACACCGACAACGCCGTGTATGCCATGTAAAAATGAAAACGACAAACAGGAAAACAATTATACACATGAAACAAAATAGAAAACTAAAGATCAAGCAACACAAACCCCACCAAAAACCAAGGGTGATTTCAGGTGCTCCGGAAGGGTAAGCAGATCCTTTGTAATGTGTCATACAAATTGCAGCCTATGATTCAATAAACATTGTTACTTACAATACCGTAAAAAAAGAATAACGTAGAAGTCAGGGCTTCGGTATTAACATAATTTATTACAAATACATCTGTTTTTTAGTTATTGATAGAGATAAGAAAGCAAAGTTGACTGCTGTTCCTCAACTTTTGACATATTTACCTATTTTGCCTGTTTGGTTTGTTCACACATCGTTGTCAATTAAATATGTTTTTAAAGCTTTTTAAGATATTCAAATAAATGTGAATCTGTTTACTGTGTAAATATATAACAATATTGAGAACTGGTATTATTGTAATTGAAAGGACTTAATTAATTAAAAAAAAAGAAACATTTTAACACAAATACGTGCACAATTAAAGGTTATCGTGTGATTTTCCGCATCGAGGAGAGTAACTGTTCATCATTGAAAGCTCATACACTGCTGCGAAATCAGCAAAGACACAAAATGCGAAAACGAATTTGATAACAGTAATATGAATCGCACGTCACATATTGGTTCGTTTTATAAAGTGATAAAGATTATAAAAAAAAATGTTGACTGTTCTTTTTTTCCGTTGCGATTTCTACCTATTATGTCTAGTTTGTTTGGTTACGCATCGTTGTCATTATGAAAGAATTTGATGCGTTTATCATATCAATGAGAGGTTTAGCTAGCTATAAAGCACTATTTTTAACTTAAAAAATGCCTGTATAAAGTCAGCAGTATGACAGTTGTTGTCTATTGGTTTGATGTATTTGAGCTGTTTATTTTGCATAATGATTAGAAACTTTCCGTTTTCAATATTCCTATGAATTAAGATTTTTTTTGTTATTTTACTTTTCACAAAGTTAAATCCGAGATAACTTAACTTTTACAGATAACATGTAGATGTCTCAGCATTGATGAGAAGGATTGCCGAAGAAACAATATTTGTACAAATTTAAAGTTTTATATTGTAGAAATTAGTTACCTTCGTCTTTAATTTTTAACTTTAGAGTTGACGATTAAGCTTAAGTCATGAAAATTAAAGTAGGAAAAAGAATGTGGAAAAATGTCCTATACACGAATAGTATTAATTATATATTAAAATTATTAAAACTTGAAACCTACTCATGGATTACTTGATACCATATCTAGTGTATGGTAGAATCCTGTAACGTGTTGTGAATGATGATATTTGATGTTTCACTGGTATCCATCGTATTTCCTTACCTAACAAAAGTACAATTCATCTAATTCACTTCAGGATATATACAAACAAAAATACCATGTATTTCAAACATGTGAAACAATCAATAGCGGTGTTGAAACTTCAGTGCTTTCAGGGGAACAATCCACATTTTATGCAAATCTTTTGAGAAAACTTTTTCTAAAATCAATCGGCAGATATTATATATTATTATTGTTAATTCGTGCTTTTAATGGGATTAATCGTTCTCATTTTAACGAAGACGACTCTATTAAAAGCTCGATAGTTCTATGGACAGAACGATTTGTAAAAAAGTATAATAAATATTCATAAGTTTCGAATCAAATAATGAAAAAAATGAGCCTCTAAGTTGCAACTGAGTATTAGTAATTTTATACACTAGCTTACTTACGTTTAGACAAGTATAATGCAAATACCAAGCACAAAGGCAAATTGAAAAGTGGAAGTAAACAAAAATATCAAGAAATTAAATGCTATCAATCATTGCAACAAGTGAATATACTTGCCATATTTCTTATTATTGAAAAGCCAACGAACGACTTATTACAACTTTTAATGTGTATGGTCCATTCTAACGTGACAGACGATTTTACAATATATAAGGAAATTGGTATTCAAATAAATCAAATGCAATGTACAATGACTGTTAAAGGAACAGAAAGTCCCTTACTTGAACTAAACGACCCATTAGCATACAATGATATTATTTTTGTATATCTTAACTAGGAGTCAATCCGTAAATAACTCGTTATTATCAGCGAAAAAAAAGTTGGCTATATTACACAAAAACTCGCAAATATTCTGAGGCATTCAGTAAAGGAGAGGTAAAAATTTTCTGATGAATGCTTATGGATTGATTTGTCTGTAAAAAAAGCTCGTTACAATCTGTAAGTATCGTAAACCGCTCGAATCAACATGTGACTATTTGTAAACACTGCTCACAAGAATCTACAAATGAGTCGAACTATCTTTGTGTTGATACATTTTGATTATAACAAGTGTTTAAGTGGTGATTTGTATCTCAGTAATGCCGTGTTACGATGGCTTTACAATTTGTTTCGACTTTGTAAGTACACTCTACGTGTATTAATGAGTACTTAAAATATGTTTACTTCTATCTTAAGAAAATATATGCTTACTTAACGTGTTCTTACATAATATGTTTCATTTCGAGAGATGGTTTTTAATGAATGAAAATCAAATACTTTCAATTGCTCTTATCAAGGAATATCAGTTCCATCTCAACTCAACTATAAATAAAGGCAAGGCTCCGAAAAAGAAGCAAAGACAAAAATCCTTTGGCTCTCAACTATCTCCGTTTTAGATCAGAAAATACTTTCAATCAACCACCCCGAGTTATATTTTGGCAAAACATTGTAAATACGTGTAAATAAATCGTAGCTACTGCTAACAACACTGAAACAAATCGTGTAGCTTTAGTTTTGGTTCCAAGGGAACATACCCAAACTGATTATTGCCTACTTTACTACTATTTTTTGACAATTTTCCTGATAAATCTGTTTATTTTGTTGACATATCGCTGTCAATAGAACGGAATTGTATTAATATCATATAAGTGAGAGGTTTAGCTAGCTATAAAACCAGATTTAATTCACCATTTCTACTTAGAAAAATGCCTGCACCAAGTCAATCAAAAAGATATAATAACATAAATAAGTAACTATACACTAAATACATGTCTGTACATGTTAAATATTGTTTCTGCGTATTGATACTACTCTTTTCAACAAATTATTTAACTTGTTCGACCTAATTTAATAATGTAGTATGCTGCGCCACCCCTCATCCTTTAACATATTTGTTAAGGAGTAAAGAGTATGGTATTTACAGAATATTTCAGCAAAAATATTTGTAACCGACAGTTGGTGCCATTAAAAACATTTAGAAAAACTGCCATATATTTTTCTGAATTCTTCAAAAATTAAAGAGATAATGAAACTTCTTTGTGACGTCACACATACGTCATTTATTGGTTAACATCTATTGCGGTATTTTTAAACATTGTTTTAATCAAATTTGCATTACATTTTCGTTGTGAGAAAATAGTCAGTTTTTAAGACAATAATGATGATTTTGAAGGACACTCTAAAAAAAATGATTAAAACATCGTAAACATATAAATATTTAGGCAACACATGACAGGTTAATATACGATAGTTCATTCATCTTTCACAAATTTTGTAAAAAAAGATGTGTTTGCTGAGCTCAAGCGGATGAACAATAGCCTTGAATGGTTCAGGGAATATAATTGGCTTTTAATCATTACCCAGTGCGGATTCCGACAGGGGCCTTGTGGTATTCTTGATTATCTTGTTCGATTTGAGCATATATATAATTTTTAGACTTTGACAAAGTCTACATAACTTGAAAAGATATGCGTCACTTCTTGGAAGTATGACATTTAAAAAAAATGACATTTTCGAAAAAAGTAAAATCGTTAAAGGATTCAATGCCCTTAAATGAGGAGATGTTTTACCCATTTTTGTGTTATGAGCACAAACTATGGAAGATAGATAAAAAAAAAAACCTGATAATAATAACTCATCAACAAAACAAGATCAACAAAAAAGAGATGTTTATCACAAAAAATTTGAACTCCGAGGAAAATTCAAAACGGAATGTCCTCAATCAAATGATAAAACTCATCAAACAAATGAACAACAACTGTACATGCATTTTTGAATGTAGAATATGGTTGATATAATCTGGTTTAACAGTGCTAAATCTTTTACTTGTATGACAGTCGATTCAAATTCCATTATATTTACAATTATGCTTGAATAAAACAGACATACTAGGTAAATTGTCAAAATATAAGTACATGTACACCCGTCGTCACTGTGTCGCAATCTAAGAACAAACAAATATTTAACAAAGAAGCAAACCTCCTTTGCATTTTTTTAGTTTTGTTACTTGCTCAATTTGTTCAATCTTTTTTCGTTTTGATTTTTTCTTTGAATTGAATTTTTTTGTTGTTGTTTAATTTTTGGCTATTTCGTTTTGCTGTATATCTTTAGATTCGATCGTACAAATATGAAACTTTTTGTCTGCAATGAACTATTATGTTCATTTAAGGTTTATCTTTGACATTGTCTTGGGAAATTATCAAACTAGAAATACAGGATACTACAGATACAGTTAATTGGGCCTCATATCTTGACTTACATATAGAAATTGACAATGAAAATCAATTGAAAACAAAACTTTACGACGATTTCAGCTTTCCGATTGTGAGTTTTCCATTTCTAAGTAGCAAAATTATAGAAGCATCTGCGTACGGGGTATATATCTCCCAATTGATACGATATGCCAGTGCTTGTATTTCCTTTTATGATATTATTGATAGAGGGTTACTGCTCACAAGGAAGTTGTTGAACCAGACGTTCCAAATAGCGAAGTTGAAATAATTAATTCGTAAATTTTACGGACGCCATCACGAGTTGGTTGACCGTTATGGAATAACCGTTTCACAAATGATATCGGATATGTTCCTTATGTCGTATCTACAATCCCCTTCCCTTTCATGAACGTGACCTACCGGATTTGCTATCACATGAGCAACACGACGGGTGCCACATGTGGAGCAGGATCTGCTTACCCTTCCGGAGCACCTGAGATCACTCCTAGTTGGTGGGGTTCGTGTTGCTTATTAGTTATTTTTCTATGTTGTGGTATGTGTACTATTGTTTGTCTGTTTGTCTTTTTCCATATTTAGTCATGGTGTTTTTTCTCGCTGAATGAGTTTGACTGTCCCTCTGGTATCTATCGTCCCTCTTTTAAAGTGCAATCAATCAAATGGTGAACCAAAAAAAAAAAAAAAAAACCATAAGAACTCCATGGGACTAAAACGTTTATCCAGACCCTAGCTATAGAAAACCAAAAGCCATAAACCTAAAAATTGGAAACATAAAAAATGTCACAAAGTTACATTTAAGACCCAATTCCAAAGCATTGAAAACAAAATATTCTGAAAATAAAGTTGGATCAAATATAACTATGACAATACATGCCTATAGTAAAAGTACTATGACAATATATGCATATAGTAAAAGTCCTCTTGTAAGAATGATTGTATAATTGTTAAAAAAGAAAATCAACAGAAATGGGAAAAAATCAAGGATATAAAAAGTCAAAACAGAAGAGACGACTACTGGTATATGTTTCTCTTTGGGTCGAAACATCATACTCGGAGATGCGAGGCTGACAATGAAGTCTATTAGATGCGAGTTTTGTTTTTAGATGATAACTTTAACGGTTCAAATTTTACTGCACCCTATGCTTATATGGACAAGTTATTTTTGTATGTGATGTTTGAGGTCTAAATATTAAAAATTCTGAACCTAATACAAACATTTATGTGCTTCAACCCCTCCCCATCCATAAAAAGCCCAAAAGATAATTATAATCAAAGAACGACAGCCACTGTCCTGCATGCTCCTGACGGCCAAATACAAAATATTGCAAAACTCGACATTCGTATGAGCACTTTACCCTCCTCCTAACCGGAGACAGTGGTTTAAATAATAATATGAAAACATATACTAATCAGTTGAAAATGACTGAATTTATTTTAGAACTATACGAAGCAGAAAAACAGCTAGCGAAATCAGCCATGGTAGGGAATATATACAGACAATAATATAATTAAAAAAAAAACAATAAACACAGTAAATATATTAGAGAACTCACAGTTACTGGTAGTTGAATAAGAAGTATTTATTATTAAGTGGGATTGCATTGTCGGTGTTAATTCGTTATTTTTTGAGATGAAAATGCCTTGATGTGATGAGGGTACAAAACATTTCTTCTGGTATTTTCAATTTTACAAAAATATATACCTCACTATAAAAACATATAAACAGGATAAAATCAAATTGAAATATCTCAAAAAATGACATCAGTTAGGAGGCATTACTATCATTTTTTTGGTTAAAATGCTGATAAATAAGACAGATACATGGGCTATGTAATCATCAAAAACTTATTGAAGATAGACGAATGCATCAATCATTATATACATGTAATTAAATTAAATATTTAAAACATTAATTTTGAATTTTGTCTCTGCATTGAATTTTGATTAAAACATTTTTCTATAGATCACACAATAGATGGGTACTATTTTGAGGTAAGTCGAAATGCTTTAAACTCTTTAAAATAAATGTTAAAGGATACTTTCAAACACAAATATCTACTAATGGATAAAACAGTGCATGATCAACTTTAGAAAAAAAATGTACATTATTTAGATTTTTCAATATACACACATACAGAATTGTATTGACATTTATTGGATAAATTACATCACGTCTTTGTAAAGCAAAATCTCCTACATCACCAGTTTAGGAAATGTGTGTGCTTAAAGGTATAAAAAAATGTGAGAAAGGGACCTGAACAAGAACCATAACCAACTAGTACCTTACAATATAAACACCATAATTCAGTAAAAATACACGATGTTCATCATGTTATTATATTAGTATAAATATGATAAAAGTCAAATTAAAACTATGTACATATAATGTTGGCAAGTGTGTCGTCAACTAAAATGTTATAATTTGAATCTTTCAAATTGAATATGGTTATTCTACAGATAGTTCAATATCAACTATCATGTAAAAACATAGAGATGCAACGGTGGGAGAATAAAATGAGTCAAAACAAATCTAGTAACGCATTTTACACAATTTTAACATTTTTACCTATGTTACTAAATGACTGAGCAATGGTCCTCTAGGTTGGTTTAAGACTGTGCACCCGACAAAACTTGTTACTCCATTCTTCCAAAATATCTTTGTTCAGTCGTACCAAATTTCGTAGCGAAAACAAAACCAGCCGTGGTAGGGTATATATACAAACAATAAAACAAAACAAAAAAAGCAATACAATACACACAGTAAAGATCTTAGAGTACTTACGGTTACTAGAGGTTAAAAAACAAATAATTATTAATAAGTGGGATTATGCTGTCGGGGGAAATTAACCCGTGTTGTTCTGAGATGAAAATGCCTTAATGTGATGAGGGTTCAAAACATTCCTTCTGTTATTTTGTGTTTTACCAAACATAATAGCACACTTAAAACACATATACACATGATAAAATCGAAAACAAATATCTAAAAAAAATGACATCAGATAGGAGGCATTATTATCATTTTTGCTTATTTTACATTGTACAACATAACAGAGTAAAATGTTTTAGCTTACGGTTTTATAATATTAATCTATTTTCATCAATAATGAGGTGAAATCGTATTCTGCATTGCAGCTGATGAAAAAGAATGATTTTTGTAACAAATTAAGACAGATACATGAGTTATGAAATCATAATAATGTATTTAAAATAGATGAATGCATCACTTAAATTAAATATTGAAAAACTTAATTTAGAATTTTGTCACTGCATTGAATTTCGATAACTACATTTGTCTTAAGATCACAATTTAAATGGGTACATTTTTGTACTATTTTGAAGTAAGTCGAAATTCTTTAAACCCTTTGAAATAAATGATAAAGGATACTTTCAAACACAAATAACTACTAATGAATAAAACAGTGCATTATCAACTTTAGAAAGAAAAACAAAAAAACATATTAATGTGATGTACATGCTTTTGATTGTTCAATATATACACACATAACAGAATTGTATTGTCATGTATTGGATTATTTGCATCACATCTTTTATAAAGCAAAATTTCTTGTATCACTAATTTAGGAAATGTGTGTGCTTAAAGGTAAAAAATAACATGCAAGAAAGAGACCTGTACAGGAACCGTAACCAAATAATATCTTACAATATAAACACCCCTTTGTAAAAAAAAAAACCCACTATGTTCATCATGGTATGATATTTGTAAATAAGTCAAACTAAAACTATATACATGTAATGTGTGTTCAACTGAAAAGTTCTAATTTTAATCTCTGAAATTGAATATGAATATTCTACAAATAGTTCAATATCAACTAGCATGTACAAACATAGAGATGCAACGGTGGAAGAGTAAAATGAGTCAAAATAAATCTAGTAACGCATTTTCCACAATTTTAACATTTTTGCCTATGTTACTAAATGACTGAGCAATTGTCCTCAAGGTTGGTTTAAGACTGTGCATGCGACAAAACTTATTGCTCCATTCTTCTAAAATATCTTTGTTCAGTCTAACTAAATCTCGTTCATTTTGCTTGTGGCTTATCCGCTCCCAGGTATGGAAATCCATGCCCAGTTCAATCAGGAATTGGATAGATTGCTTTCCAACTAATGGAACCAGTCTGTCAATGTGTTCCTCTGTAGGTACTACATCCCACTTCTCCGGCTCCCTGTCTGTAAGGATGAGCAACTATTATTTTAGTCGAAACCTTAAACTGATTGGTACAGTTTATGTATTAAGTTATACTTTTTGAAAATATTGTAATTATTAATGCACATCTGACACATCTATATTGATTACAAAGTGGTCTTTTACCTTTTCATATTTTTACCATGCTCTCGTCGGTGTTACGTTGACGAGTGGATTTAAAATGTTTTGTTTTGGTATATCCCGTGCATTCAAAAGGTATATTTGTGATATACATGTGCTACCTACCAAGAACATGACGGAATTGTGTCATGTACAAAATATGTGTGATCAACCAAAATTATGATAACTTATACAAATAAAAATCTGATATAACTATTTTGATACACTGAACTTACCAAAACCAATAAAGTCACCTTTCACAAGCTGTAAAACATAAATAAATGTAATTGTAACAACAAAAATGTTACAAACATGTATGAAGCATAAACAAATCAACAGTTTTCATATAAGCAACAGATTGATAAGAAAACAATCCGGTCGTATTCATATTTGATATACGATCATCCAATAAAATGATTACATATGAGAGACCAATCATTAAGTATAATACAACTTTAACATAGTATGCATATGCTAGTTTTAATAACTGTATACATGTAGTTTTAGTTTTTCTGTCTGGAATACGCATGCATGTCTACGGGTCACCTGCGCAGAAGTATATAGATTGTGCCTCTTTAGGTCAACGCTTTGAACTTGAAGTGAAATGTGATGTTGTTGTCAGTAGAAATCTATGTTGATAACCGTGTTTGCTATTTTCAAATAAAAAAAAAAGATTTAGCAGCGTATACATGTTATACGTACATACACATTTTTCTTCTGGTATTTTTTGTATGTAAATAATGAATAAGTTTAAATACATTGCACGTGTTTGTCTTTTGACATAATCTTAAATCAAAAGGTATGTGCATGGGTGTTATGCCATTGACTTTAAGACATATGAATTCGTTATTGTCTTTGAACTTCCATTTGTCAATCTTTGATTGATAAATTGTTAGAAGTTAATTGTAATGTTTGATTGTTAACCTGGTGTAAGTGCATAGTTTTGTGACATGAAATGTTTCGGCATTTTTAGTCTAATCGCCATAGAAATTTCTGGTGTAATTACATAGAAACAACATTCTTTTGTTAATGTGATTGTGATAGTCGTTTACCCTGCAGAGTGTATGTTTGTTTCCCTTTTCAGCTTCTTCTATTGCTTTTGTTATGTCTTTAAATGTAACTGCATTGCTATCCCTGCATCGTCGAAAAACTTCAAAGTTCCATAATGTTTGATCCCCTGTGTCAACTGTGATATTAACGTCTGTCGCCGAGAATCCTAAATGTATTGCCAGTTCTCTGACGTCATTGCTGCTGTAAATTAACGACAACCGACGTAGATGTAGGTCAGTTGGTAACTCTTTCAAAAACTCTTCATTTGTAACTGTTGTAAAGAGATTGCAGGAATCAAATGCAAATATAAAAATGTAAAAGTCAAACTTCCATGGTTGAGTCGAACTATAAAGGGATTAAAGCAAATAAAACTTTTAGGGAAAAAAGAGAAAACCATAAACCAGACGTGCTTCATTCCTGTTCGCAGACTGAGATATAGTTAAGCTTTTTAAAAAGATAATAGGTTAATAGGTTAAAAAATAATAGTGACCCATTGGTACCCTTCGTCTGTTGTTTGCTCTATGGTTGGGATGGTGTTGCTTTGACACATTCCCCATTTCCATTCTCAATGTTATTCCTTCGTAAAAGTAATCATGATGTATAGAAGCAAATCTCACCATAATGATACATTACTTAATTGGTTTAAATCTGTTTGCATAGAAGGTATTTCCTCATAATAAACTGTTATTACAGAGATATGTCCCGCAATTTTTGTAATTTTGATGATGCAAATGTTTATATTAACATTGCAATACTTTAACATCAAACATGTAGATATTCCAAGTCAATGAACCATGAACCATGAATGAGGGACATGGCAAACACATCTTCATGTGAGTGAGATATGCAAATGCTAATACAACTGAATACCAAATAGCATTGACTTATTATACGTCTTTCCTTTTAAACATTTACTTGTCAACTATGTAAAAGTTTCAAAGTCAATGAACCATGAAGACGTTAATATCCATGGAAACAAAACTTGTAAATACCAAAAAATTGGCATACAAATATCTTTGACTTAATATTAGCAGTTCATCTTAAATTGATCTAATCACAAACTAATACATGTAAACGAAGAAAAAGTATCAAAGTTGAATGATCATGACGACGAGTGTAGAATTAGTAATGTGACTTCAAATAACTGTAAAACTGTTTCTGAAAAAGCACATGAAAAAATTGAGAGCCACTTGAGTATATATCAAACACAAAAATAACAAGTTAATTTTATGGAAAAGTGACGATTGACACTAGCTCGAGGCATAATTAGAATATCACTATGTTAAAGTACCTCCATCAGTCAGGGGCATTACTTAAACAAGTAACAATTTTAATGACGCATTCGCGTTATTTTTGTCAAATCTGTATTCCACTGAAAGTTGAAGCTCTTTCTGATTCCCATTCGAATTTGCCGCGGTTTTTTTACCAGTCTCGAGTCTCGCGTGATTCTGTCGTCATTTACCGCGCTTTTAAGATCACGATGGATCATTGAGACGGAAGGAAATTGAAAAAATGTGAGTTTTTGTTGGTGTTAAAATGCGTTTTCGTCCATTTTTGGACAGCAATTCTCTTATTTTATTCAATTTTATTGATGTTGTTTATATTTTTCCACGTTTTATTAGCTTTTCATATGTCTATTTCCGTAATTTATACGTCGACGCACGAAGGAGCAGTGTCGACGCTTTTACTTTGAAAGCATGTGGGGTCTGGAAAAAATAACTATAATAAGTAATTTTTTATTTACGTTGTTAAAAGATTAATTTTAGGGAGACAACTCTTGATGCCTTGTACGCAATTTGATTTCAACACGTAAAACGAACTTGTGAAATGAAACTGAAAATGAAGCGATGTAAATACTTGTTATTGTTTTGATTTGGACACGTGTAGCACTCGGCGACCCGTGACATTGCTATACCCTGATTAAAATTGTATGTTGTTTTTGTAGTTTAACTGAAATTTTGCACTTGTCAATAGAAAAGCGTTGTTTTAATATTACTTATTTAATGATTATATAAATTGGTTGACAAAACATGGTTGAATTGGTCAAAATCATGTACGGTGCAGTCCGGTGTATCTGCGCACCTAAGACTTATGACTTCACTTCATTCAACTGATAAAACAAATAATTGGAAAATATTGTGTGAAAACATTCATAACATACTTTTATTTCATAAAATTATCTGTTTGTTTGGTTTCACCCCCAAGATTTTGTGCAACGTGTGTCCAAAATAAGAGAAACCCCTGTTCTGAGAGTTCCTTCAATGTCCGGTGATTTGGCGCATGCCTTCCAAAAATAGCTTATTTTAAATAAAGGAAAGATTTCTGCTACGAAATATAGCTGAATTTGAACCAAGCACACTGCCAAGGATGAGAGCAAAACTTATCTCAATCTAATATAAATTTGACTTAAGTAGAACAAATTTTATCTGATGACGTAAATTTTTTAATGAACGTTGGCCAAATATTGTAAATCACGGGATTGCAGTTATTATTTAACTCTTGAACTTATCAATTTTATTCCTTTTTATCCCTTCAGAATGCTAAAACAATAACAAGAACAATTTTATTATAGTGTGTGATAACATTGTGTGAGGGAATTCGACGTTTGATGTACCACTGCTCACTCCAGTGCAATTTATGACAATACCACTGCATCAATCAGAATTATTTTTTTTGCAGTGTTTTAAGAAATGATTTTGCTTTGTTGTCGCGTATTATTTGTGAAACATTCAATGTTTTAAAAAGGCGAATTTTCTTTATAAAGTCAATGATTATGTTGACTTTTGAAGGCCAAACTTTCTACAGCCTTAAATACGCTAATGAAAGATCCAAAAACTATACCAATACATAACGACATGTTTATGAAATTATAACAAATCTATTGGTTAACAAATTTTTACTCGTTATTGCAAAAAAATGAACTTAATATATCTGACATGTTCTCCCTACCCAGTTTACCCCTATACATTTTTATGATGTGGACTGGTCATTGTTATTGAATCATAGGCAATTTGATTGGATTAAGTTGTTATTAGTTACCTTCAAACTTGTTTATGCTTTTCATACATGACTATTGGTTAATTAGAACGTGCATGAATGTGTACGGTAACTAAAATGACCTTCAAACTGGACACTGGACGAGTCAATATTATGTTTTATCAATGAAAGTTAAGGTATGAAAGGTAAGAATTGCCACTTATTCGATTTTCACAAAATTTTCGGAATATACAGTTGAAAGGTTATTTTTTAAAAGCCTGTTGTAAAGAGTAAAGAGAAAGTTTACAAATAATACGTTTTGTTCCATTAAACAAGTCATTTTCGTAAGAGAAATACCGAAATATATTTTACGCACGACTACGGCAGGTAAAATTATTATTTATCATAATAAAAAAAAGCATTTTTCAGTCTCATTGGAATATGTTGATTACAATTAATCCCAAACTTAAGAAGTAAGTAACTAAAGTCAAAATATGTCCGATCTGCCTATTTCTGCACATCAAAAGTCAATACGATCGTTTTAAAGTCAGTTTCGTCTACCTCACAAAATCTTGTTAGACACTATAGTGTGACTGTGTTGATATGACGAAATCAGCTAATGCGCGGCATCACCGGCCGCGCGGACACCGGGGACTCCACTGTACTATGTTGGATGATTTTTTTTTACTTTATATGAGCAATTAGTCCAAATAATTATGACGCCTTGGACGGCTATTTGATAAAAAAATTTCGACGCCCTTATGAGGAAACTAAAAAAATCCAAATATAAAAATACCCTCAGAAGATGGCATGATTATCTGGACTAATGAGCAATTAGGTCTGACAAGGCTCCCAGAAAAAAAAGATTTAAAGAGCCTTGCAAGACGTCATAATTGTTTGGACTAATTTTACTTCAGACTGTCAGATAGAAGCATTTTTATGAACAAAATAAACAAAATGATAAAAATACGTTCATGCCCAATCACATTCACCCCTTTCACTTTCGCACCCTCCAGCTTGCACTTAAAGTCCATCCGCACCCTACAAGTTTGCTCCCAATTTTTATTGGTTTTGTGCTTCAGAACTATGTAATCAAGTTTTGGCAAGTGTTTACCCTATATTTGCTGTCATTGTACATGTCTAATATCAAATTGAGACAATGTTTGTTTTTTTTTGTGTTGAATAAATTTTAATTGTATTTTGGTTAGTGTATTGCCAAAACTTGATTTCATTGTTTCAAAATAAAATGAGATACTGGCAATGTTTTTCTTTGTGTTGAATACATTTTTTGTTTATGTATTGCTGTAATTTTTGCCGTTTCATTGTTTCTGATCAAAGGGCCAAGCTGTTAAAAACGATTATCTTTTGTCTTTTTCATTTAAAAACTTCAATGTTTTACTCGTGGAGTATTTATATCAGAGAAATTTAAAACGACAATACTGATTTATCTAATTATTCAATTAGAATTTGATGTGGAATGTGCGAACGTGTAGGGTGTGCAAGTGTATTGTGCACGAAAGGACCTGATACTGTGTAAAAAAAGGAAAAACTGGCTGACAGAACCCTTTACTTGGTTTTTTTTCTAATCAAGTTTTTTGAATGGGGACATATTTTAACCCTACCTCTTTCTCGGCTGTTTCTCCTTGGTTGGACCCCAGTGGCGGATCCAGGGGGGGGGGGTCGAACCCTCCATTTTTGGACAAGCAATTCATTATGATCGAGATGAATATTTGGACCCCCTCCCCTTTTACTTTGGGTTGGGAACCCCCTTTTGAAAATGGCTGGATCTGCCCCTGGACTCCTTAAAAATTAGACCGTTGGTTTTGCCGTTTGAATACTAGTAATTTTCGGGCCCTGTAGGCTGTATAGCTTGTTGTTTGGTGTGAGCTAAGGCTCTGTGGTGAAGGCTGTACATTGACCTATAATGGTTTACTTTTTTTTAAATTGTTATTTGGATGGAGAGTTGTCTCATTGGCACTCACACCACATCTTCTTATATCTATTTGCAAAAGGTGGCTGAATTTTTGTGTTTTGAAATGATCTGTATGAGTTATTTAAAAAAAAAAATGCTGCGCAAATTTTAATTCCCCAACTACATGAACCGAAATGAATAATAGTAGAGGGGCAATTTTTTTTATGGTCCGTGCATCTAATCGTCCATTTGTCTATCACACGTCAAGTTAAAGTTTTTCCACATGCCCGTCAGATAGTTTTTACTTGGCCTCGTCCTCATTTCATGGATCAGTGAACAAGGTGAAGTTTTCATGGTTAAGTCCACATCTCCGATACTATAAACAATAGGTCTAGTATATTCGGTGTATGGAAGGACTGTAAGGTGTACATGTCCAACTTGTGGGTGTTATCTGACCTTGACCTCATTTTCATGGTTCAGTGGTAATACATGTAGATAAGTTTTTTGTGTTTTGGTCTCTTTTTCTTATACATCGTTCAGACAGAAATAGATTATATTCACGCACTGTAAACAAACAGGTAAAGGTGGGGGAAATGAATAACCAGGACTTTGCGAAAACAGCACATGCTCGTAATTATTTAAACGACAGATGCAGAAACAAATTTATCGTTTACATGACTCAACCATAAAAGATCAACAACTTCGCGACTATTTTGCGTTTAATCGTTTAGGTGAACGATGTCAACGTTGACCAAAAAATGTTAGAAACAATGGATTAAACAACTACGCGTGTAATCGTTTACATCGTTTAGGTTAGAAACAAAAGCGCTCTTAGTGCTTAGTTGCTAAAGCTTTTAAAGTACCCTTGGGAATTGTTCCGTAAACAAATAAACATTACCTAATCTGACTATCAGACAAATGTTAACAATATTAGGTAACCTGATTGGTTTTCTTTAGAGTTAGAATGATATATACTTCAAGGTTATATGTCCTGATCTTCAAATTATTCCAGAAAATGCATATTTTAGATAAATTGTAAAAATGTACAGGCTTATCAAGCAAATGATAATTTCTAGATGTATTTAGTTGTTTTTTCAATAGAATTCTTGTCTTTTTATCAATAAAAAAATCAAGCTTGTGAAAAAAATATCAAGAAAAAGTTATAAACACTTTAAGTGATCTTCTCAAATTACTTGTTTCAGTGATTTTAAAAGTCTGTATCTATATATAGATTTTTTTTAATATTCCACAGCCAAAATCACTTAAATAAGTGATTCTAAAATCACGTTTAAGTACTTCATTAAGTTAGTTAGGGTAAAAGCACTGTTTAAGTTTAGAAATAAACATCTTTAACCTATAATGGTTTACTTTTTAAATTGTGACTTGGATGGAGAATTGTCTCATTGGCACTCACACCACATCTTCCTATATCTATTCTCGGATTCTATTATAAAGCTTTTTATTACCAGACTTATGAAGTCTAATCTCATCATGTTATAAAGCTGTATGCTATAACTGTCCCAGGTTATTATAGGAGATGGTTGGATGGCACCGTGCCAACAAATAGCAGTTTATTCTAGACTGTTTGTCTGACTGAAATTGAAATTTGACATTTTTGTACTATATCATGTATATATACTGTATGTTCAACTTAAATATCTGAAAATTTCTGTCTGACTGAATGATTTTTGTCTGACATTTTCTCAGTCAGACATAATTAGGGATATATGCTGAAATAGTTGTCCTCCAAGTATTGCAGTTGAAGTGAATATTCCAGGTCTGATTGAATATATAAAAAAGAAGATGTGGTATGATTGCCAATGAGAGAAATTTATGTATTACTGAAACATTATTACACCAGGGTTTTGATATCACAAACTAGTCAAAACTTTTACTAAATTTTATCATCGGTATAAAGACATTATTCGTAAATATAGCTCAACATGCAGACTTCTTATATGTTCAGGTATTTCACATCAAATTTTTTATGGAAATATTCTTATAAAGCACAAAGGTGTCAGTATTCACCTTAGAAACTTACAAAACCTTTGAATAGACTTTATTAAGAAAGGATATGATTATGATACTGTTGTCAAGTCATTAAAGATTGCATATTTTTTTTATGATGGTATGATACTAAACCCCAGACGGGAAGGATTGTGCCTGATGTTCATATGATGAAATCATAATCTTTCAGTAAGTTTAATTGAAGTCTGGAGCTGGCATGTCAGTTAACTGCTAGTAGTCTGTTGTTATTATTTTAATTTTAGTTTCTTGTGTACAATTTGGAAATTAGTATGGCGTTCATCATCACTGAACTAGTATATATTGGTTTAGGGGCCAGCTGAAGGACGCCTCCAGGTGCGGGAATTTCTCGCTACATTGAAGACCTGTTGGTGACCTTCTGCTGTTGTCTTTTATTTGGTCAGGTTGTTGTCTCTTTGACACATTCCCCATTTCCATTCTCAATTTTATCCTCAAAAGACCAATATGACACAAACATTATCAATTATAGGTCAGCGTACGGCCTTCAATAATGAGCAAAGCCCATACCGCATATAGTCAGCTATAAAAGGCCCCAATAAGACAATGTGAAACAATTCAAACGAGAAAAGTAACGGCCTTATTTTATATATATAAAAAAATGAACAAAAAACAAATATGTAACACATAAACAAACGACAACCACTGAATTACAGGCTCCTGACTTGGAACAGACACAAACATAAATAATGTGGCAGGGTTTAACGTGTTAGCGGGATCCCAACCCTCCCCCATACCTGGGACAGTGGTATAACAGATCATACGAACGAACTATAAAAATCAGTTGAAAAAGGCTTAACTCATCAGATAGACAAAAAATAAAAGTGGACGTGGCCGGGTACTTATACATCCCGACACAAAAAGACACAATGAACAGATCTGAGAGTACTCGCAGTTATCTGACAGCTAGTTCAAAGCCATTAACAACTAATAAAAAAATCATGCCTCTAAGACTAAGCAATCAATCCGTACACATCCAACATACAATGGATTTAGTTTAAAGACGTCATAAACAGCCAGTCAGTTTATAACTATGCGGTCGTTGGTTTGCTGTAGTTCATATTTGGTTTTATTTAATTGTTTTTTATCAGGCGCACAATTTTTTTTCTAAGGATAAACCATTTTTATATGCCCGTCAAAACTTTGACAGACATATTATGGTATACAAATGTCCGGTGTACGTCCTTTTGTTCGTCCGTCCGTCTGTCCTGCGTAAACATGTCGCACTGTAACTTGAGAACGACTTATCCAAATTTCATGAAACTTAACATAGTTGCTTCTTATGATGGTCAAATGATCTGTATAATTTTTGGTGAAAATAAGATTAAAACTTTTTGAGTTACAGCACTTTGTAACTAAAAGAAGGGTGTGTTTTTTTATTACATATCGCACCGTATCTCAAAAACAATTCTTGATTATGGCTTAAAACTTTAAACACTTCTTAGTTATATTAATCTCAATATCTGTATACTTTATGGTAATGATTCAAAATTTTATTTTTGAGTTATTGAGTATTTTGTAAAAAAGGGGGAGGTTTTTTTTTACATGTCGCACCATATCTCAAAAACAATTGATGATTATTGCTGAAAACTTTACACATGTCTTTGTTTTATTAATCTAAAGATCTGTATACTTTTTGGTGATGATTCCAAATTTTATTTTTGAGTTATTGAGTATTTTGTAAAAAAAGGGGAGGTTTTTTTTACATGTTGTGCCGTATAGATCTCAAAAACAATTTATGATTATTGCTTAAAACTTACACACTTCTTTGTTATATTAATCTAAAGATCTGTATACTTTTTGGTGATGATTTAAAACTTTATTTTAGTGATATTTAGTTTTTTGTAAAAAAAAAACAGAGTTGGGGGTTTCACATTTCCCACCGTGTCTCAAAAACAATATATGGTTATTGCTTAAAACTTTCTCAGAAACTAATTATGATTATTGCATAAAACTTCCACACAAGACGTCCGGCGTATCATGCGCTCATGGCGCAGCTGTTTATTATATTATTAGGGATGCAAAAGGGTGTTTGTGTGTGATTTTCTTACCACCCACTCATCTAAAATGTCTTGTTTTCATTTATTCCATTTTATAATGCATGCATATCAATTTTAGGATTTGCAGATTTCCGGATTTGGTTCGTTTCTGTTACCGGTTTATATTGTGATGTTTTTCATGTTTATTTGGCCTCATAACATCCTGTTCAAAATTTACAAGGGATAATTTAGAAGTCTCTATTTTTGGCTACATTTGTTTATGTAGGAAAAATATTTACTGAAAGGGCAAAATTTATTTTTATGCAGATACCAAGTAAGAAACAGCATCTTTGGCCGATATAAATCATGTTACTGTTCTCAAAACAATGTCAGTGTAGTAAATACAAATTAAAAAAATAAAATCCTCCTACCCACCTAATTTTTTCCTGAAATTTAGATGAAAATCAACCAATCAATTAAATTTGCCAGAAGGTGAAATCGTATAGTATAGTAATTTTCACAGTTCAATACATCATGTACATAATACATTGTACATGTTGGGCTAACAAAATATAAATGTCTTGATTAAGACAATGTAAAATATGAAGCTTCTGTTGAGTGGAGGAATATAAAAAGTATTTGATTTTCAAACCAGAAGCTGGTGAAATTAATATTTGTCATATAACATACTGTTATACGATCATGTACCAATGTGTACCATTTGATTCCTTAGTAATTTTCCTCAGCGAATATATATAGAGAATGTTACATGTCTTTTTATATACATGTATCACACATGTTTAAACCAGAGACACCAATATATAACCTTGTGTGCTCTGCCATTCGTTTTCCTGTCGAATTGTCTTGTTAACACTGGTTATTTTTCGACCTGTTATAGCATACTGTTCGGTTTGAGTAAAGGCTTCATGTTAAATACTCTGACCTACATGTATTGTTTTTAACGTTTTATACATTAAGACTTGGATGGAGAGTTTTCTCACTGACACCACATCTTCTTATTTTTATTAGCTCACCTGGCCCAAAGGGCCAAATTAGCTTTTCTCATCATTTGGTATATGTCGTCCATCGTCTGTCGTTCATTAACTTTTAGAAAAATCATCTCCTGAAACTACTGGGCCAAATTGTACCAAACTTGGCCATACTCATTATTAGTGTATCTAATTTACAAAATGTTTCTGGTGACCCGGCCAAGTAATCAAGATGTCCACCATGGCTAAAAATAGAACACTAAGTTAAAATGCAGATTTTGGCTTATATCCCTGAAACCAAAGCTTCAAGAGCAATCAGGGTTAAAATTGTTTTTTCAGGTCAAAATTTCTCTGTCCTGTAATTTTCACATGAATCCAGACAGCCCGTTTTTAGGTTGCTCCCCCAGAATTAGTAATTTAAGGGAAACTTTTGGTTATCGTGATTATTATTATAGAAAGAGATAAACTGTAAACAATGTTCAGCAACGTAAGATCTACAAATAAGTCAACATAACCAAAATGGTCAGTAGACCCCTTAAGGAGTTATTGCCCTTTATAGTCAGTTTAACATTTTTTTGTTTATATTTGTAATTTAACAAAAATCTTCTCCTCTGAAACTACTAAATCAAAATCAAGACCCCGTTCTAAATAGATAATTTAACATACAGCTATATATATTCTGAGTGTAAATAAGATACTCCTTCTCATGTTGTCACCTATACAGATATTTCCATATTCCAACAGATTTTACTAGCATTATTATGGCATAAACAGATTTTGTCGAACATCTGGATATTTTTACCATGAAGAAGAATAACAATTTATCAAGCTGATATACTACAGGCTTGTACATCATTTGACATTGTAGGTCAAAGATTTGTCTGATAATTGTAGTATTAAATATCAATTTCCTGAAATTATGATTCACTGAAAAGAACTTAACCATTTTCAAGTTTTTTTTTAAATTTACAACCCAAATTGTTATTGAATGTATTGTTAGGGCTGGTCCAATTTTAAACATAAGATACGAAAGTAAATTAGCATTCAAACATGTCAAATTCATCTAAAACTATCTAAATACGATATTGATAATAGGTTAACATGTCACTAACTCTGTTTGCTCCATTCTTATAAGCCAATATAATAGTGCATTTATTTATGGGAACGGTTAGAATTTGCCTCCACCTACAGAGCTTCGACCTAAAAGAATTGCCATATATTTTCCTATAAGAATCTATATAATACTAAAATAACGAGGTCCAATTTGTCAGCCGTCATCGGGTAAAAACAACAAATCAAAGAATTCAACTTTATATAACTAATATCATGAATATAGGACAAGGTGTAGATTAAAAATTACACCACTCCTGACCCTTTTGTTTTCCACATAATTGATATTACCAATAGTATCAGAGGCGGATTTAGGGGGGAGGGGGCCCGGGCCCCCCCTTTTTGGGAAAAAATTTGGTTGCTTATATAGGAAATCACTGAAGCGTGACTGGAGCGGGCCCCTCTTAGGTCAGTCAGTGGGCCCCCACTTATGAAAATTTCTGGATCTGCCACTGAGTATATTCACCTGTTACATATGACCTTATCTGTACGTTCCTCTATCTGACAGGCTCACCACCAAACAGTGTATTTAGGATTTTGCTTTATACACAGGGTTGACACTACTAATTTCAATCATTGTCAAGTTGTTCCCTATTGTAGTGTTTTAATCAGTAAGACTTTCTAAGATAACAATACAAATGAAATTACTAAAAATCTGGACTTAAAAAAAAGGTGTATAAGTACAGTTTTCAATTAGTTAGCGGGTATGATGTAAAACAGCGAATAAAAGAATTAAACTCCATTCCAGGACCTTTTGTTTTCTAAATAATTAATATTACCAATAATTGATAAGTTCAAGGTTCAAACAGAAAGATTTTGTAGGCAGAGAAAAATGAGTATCTTATAATTGCCAATAGGTCTTTAAGTTCAATGCTGTGAGAAATTCCCCCACCCGTAGGATTCCTTCTCCTTCAGCATTGTTCAGCTGACCCCTAAACAAACATATAAACTAGTTAAGTGATAATGGACGTCATACTTGAAAATAATTCAAGACTAACAAAGGCCAGAGGCTCCTGACTTAGGACAGGCAATATTGATTTATAGCATATTTTTCTTATATAGCAGTGTATAAATCAGTCAGGGGCATTACATTTTTTTTGTACTTAAACAAGTAACAATAAGCATATCCTATACAAGTTACATGTATGTTGAAAACAAGGCTATTTTAAATATAACTTGAATAAGTAACTTTTTTTAATATTGATTTTAAAGGTGTCCAATAGTACAGATTTTAATATATAGCTTTAACAAATTTTTTCAGTCATCCACAAAATATCAAATCTAAATATATCTTTCTGAACTTATTGACTTTCTCACCAATCAATATTTCATATGGACCTTCTGGGTCAAATATTGGTCTCATGGGACTATTAAATCATCATTTCCTCCAAAATCTTGAAGGTAAACTAGTACTGATATGAACAGATAAATACTTGAAAATTAATAAGGACTTGAAGTTATTTATAATTTGTAACTAAAATCAATTACATACATGTTTAAATGTTCCTAAAATCATGAAAATAAGTGCTGTTACTAATTTTATCAAAAATGTATAAAATTACTTATTTAAGTAATATTTTTATGCCCCACCTATGATAGTAGAGGGGCATTATGTTTTCTGGTCTGTGCGTTTGTCTGTTCATCCGTCTGTCCTGCTTCAGGTTAAAGTTTTTGGTCAAGGTAGTTTTTGATGAAGTTGAAGTCCAATCAACTTGAAACTTAGTACACATGTTCCTTATGAAATCATCTTTCTAATTCTAATGCCTGATTATATTTTTTATCCAATTTCATGGGCCATTGAACATGGAAAATGATAGTGCGAGTGGGGAATCCGTGTACTTTGGACACATTCTTGTTGTAATTATTTTCAAAGCAACCTTTTATCTCTATACAGGGGGGATTCCAGCCATTTTACAAGATGCTGGTTCCAACTAAATATCTCCATTCAAATGCAAAGATCAGTCAAAAAAAGGGGGTTCCAACCCCCAGAACTCCCCCTCTGGATCCCCTACTGCTATACATTTCTCTAATCTATTTTCTTTTGGTTATAAATGATATATAAATAATGAATAAATTATTTTATTGAAATTTAAAATAACTCTTAAATAACTTTATTGTTTCAAAAACTAGATTACTTTTAGTAACTTAAAAACATAACTTGTTTAATAAAACCCCTGAGCGCCATGGTGTAGTGATAGTGCATTGAACTACAAACACAAATACTCCTGGTGATTAGGTCTAGTTTATGGTTAACGGCAAGTTGTAGGTCAATCATATTTGGTATATAGTTGTATAAGCACATCACATTTCCATGGACTATATTTGGCTTTGTCCCTCAGTTGCAGTCTAATGACTTTGAATATATAATAAAAAAGATGTGGTATGATTGCCAATGAGACAACTATCCACACAAAAACACCAAAATGACACAAACATTTAACAACTATAGGTTACCGTACAGCTTTCAACAATGCAAAGCCCATACCAAATAGTCAGCTATAAAAGGCCCCGATAAGACAATGTAAAACAACTCAAATGAAAAAACTAACGGCCTTATTTATTTAAAAAAAAATATGTAACACGCAAACATATGACAACCACTGATTTACAGGCTCCGGATCACTTGGGACAGGCACATACATACAAAATGTGGCGGGGTTAAACATGTTAGGGGGATCCCAACCCTCCCCTAACCTGGAACAGTGGTATAACAGAACAACATGTAAGAACGAACAGATAGACAAAAAATACAAGTGGACGTGGTTGAAACTTATTTTAGTTTATTTAGTATTAGTTTGTGATTAGATCAGTTTAAGGTGAACTGCTTATGTAAGGTCAATGATATTTGGTATGCAAATTTATTGACATTTGCAAGTATTGCTTCCATGGAGATTATATAGCCCCACCCCCACTTCCTGGTTCATTGACTTTGAAACTTTTACATAGTTTACAAGTTATTATTATCTCCATCCAAATAACAATTTAAGTAAACCATTATAGGTCAATGTACGGCCTTCAACACACAACCATGGCATTTCAACATTTGCATAGTCAAATATACAAAAAGGCAAGACATATATATATCTCTGCGTTTTCAGATTCATTCACTCGACAACTTCATGTTTACCGAACACTTGTATGATTTTACACATGATAGCCAAGTTGTAAATTTTTGTCACATTTTTCTCAGAAACTACAATTAAAGGATTTCTGAAAACATTTAAAATTTTTCATTAGGTGTTCCTGAATTGACAGTGAAACCCTAAACACATACTTTTATTACTGTTTTGTTACATTCTATTTTTTTGTAATAACTTGTAAAATTTCAAGACCTATAAAACAGG
The DNA here is from genome assembly GCF_965363235.1 of Mytilus galloprovincialis. Classification (NCBI taxonomy): domain Eukaryota; kingdom Metazoa; phylum Mollusca; class Bivalvia; order Mytilida; family Mytilidae; genus Mytilus; species Mytilus galloprovincialis. The sequence goes on from NC_134851.1 coordinate 8,212,117, forward strand.
GCTCTCGCTAAGCAGGTCCATGAGTCCTGGACTCATCAAAATCTGTCTGGACTCGCCATTTTCAAAACTGGTGAGTCCACAGATGCATCAAGATTGCAAAATTTTGTATAAACTGAACACAGTTCAACACAAATATCATCATTTTATAGCAAAAGTTTTAAAAGTAATCTGAATTAAATGTCATTTCATTGCTCTGTTAGGCCATGGAGATTTAATTATTACATTATATTGCAAGAAAATATATTCTTCTTGCTGTTGGACTCACCATGGCCAAAAATGACGAGTCCCTGAACTCGCCTTCAAAAATCCTTAGCGAGAACCATGTATAATAAACATGATAAACCTATATAAGATCATGATGATTTAAAAGGAAAATAAGTGTTTCAGCAAGCTTTGTCTTTTAATATTCATATTGTATTAATATTGGAATACAAAAAGTAATTTTTACAATGTAATGTTTATCATGTTTAGTGTTTTTTTCTCTTTTTTAAGGTTTTAGACAGATTTGAAGACCAACTTAGAATTCAATTGATGTGAAAGAAATGGAGGATAAAGGTATGCCTTAAATTTTAAACCAAATAATATCAACACTAAATTGGTGGCTTGCAGTCTGTACCCTAGATTGCATGATAATAAAGGGGCATTCTGTTGACAAGGTATTAATTTTGACATTAACCTGAAGTGTAGAACTTAAGTTCCTTTTCATGATTATGACGTCAATTTCAACTGTCAAAAGTGCAATCTTGTATACATGTATATCAGATTGCACTTTTGACAGATTTAACAGTCCCCTGGATAATAAGATTTCTATTGTACATGTGTTGTATGAAGGCATTTACTTTACTTAGACACATACTTAGAATCCTAATTAAGACATTTTGTTTGATGAGTGGCTGCCAGAGTATTCACTGCTATTGTATCTCAAGCCTGTCATCATAAGTTTTGAGTTGAAAACTCGTGCATGTGGCAGTTTTGATTGGTGATTTGAATTTAATCATAGTTCTCAAGGATTTTTTAGGTTTTAGTTTTTAGCTCACCTGTAGGGAAGGGCCAGGTGAGCTTTTCTCATCACTAGGCACCCAATTGTTGTCTTTCGTCCTATTCCCTCGTTAACTTTTACAAAAATCTTCTTCTCTGAAACTACTGTGCCAAATTAATCAAAAGTTGGCCACAATCATCATTAGGGTATCTTGTTTAAAAAATGTGTCGGGTGACCCGTCTAACTAACCAAGATGGCTGCCATGGCTAAAAATAGAACATAGGGGTAAAATGCAGTTTTTGGCTTATTTCTCAAAGCCCAAAGCATTAAGAGCAAATCTGACAAGGGATAAAATTGTTTATCAGGTCAAGATCTATCTGCCCTGAAAATTTTCAGATGAATTTGACAACCCCTTGTTAGGTTGCTGACCCTGAATTGTTTTTTTTTAAGGAAAATTTGCTGTTTTTGGTTTTATCTTGAATATTGGTATAGATAGAAATAAACTGTAAACAGCAAATTGCCAATAATATTCACCACTTTTCATAAATCTTAGTAATCTTTTCAAAAATCTTCTCCTGTGAAACTGTGGGACCAAATGAAATCAAATTTCGCCACAATCATTATTGGGGTATGTAGTTTAAAAAATGTGTCAGGTGACCGGGCCAACAAACCAAGATGGCTGATAAGGCTAAAAATAGAACATAGGGTAAAATGTAATTTTTGGCTTATAACTCTGAAACCAAAGCATGTAGAGCAAATCTGACATAGGGTTAATATGTTAATCAGGTCTAGATCTATCTGCCATGACATTTTATATGAATTGAACAACCCGTTGTTAGATTGATGCCCCTGACAAATGCCTGAAATGTTATTTTTAGCTCACCTGGCTCGAAGGGCTAAGTGAGCTTTTCTCATCACTTGGCGTCTGTCGTTCGTTGTTGTCTGTCGTTAACTTTTACAAAAATGTGTCCGTTGACCAAGCCAACCAACCAAGATGGCCTCCATGGTTAAAAATGAACATAAGGGTAAAATGCAGTGTTGGGCTTATAACTCAAAAACCAAAGCATTTAGAGCAAATCTGACATTTACGTGCATTTACGCATGAACTGTTCTACCTAAGCTTCCCAAATTTTAATATGTTGTTACTGATGACAAAATGGAGGTCAAGTTCTATAATGACGATTTTGACTTTTACCGTTCAGGAGTTGTGGTTCTTGAAAGATTTAAAATGGTGTTTCCAGTCGTGTCCGTGCATTTACGCATGAACTGTATTACCAAAGCTTCCCAAAATTTAATATGTTGTTACTGATGACAAAATAGAGATCAAGTTCAATAATGACGATTTTGACTTTTACCGTTCAGGAGTTATGGTTCTTGAAAGATTGAAAAATGGTGTTTCCAGTCATGTACGTGCATTTTCTCATGAATCATTCTACCAAAGCTTTTGAAATTTTTATATGTTGTTATTGATGGCAAATTAGAGGTCAAGTTCAATAATGACGATTTTGACTTTTACCGTTCAGGAGTTATGGTTCTTGAAAGATTGTGAAATAGCGTTTCCATTCACGTTGTTGCATTTACTCATGAACCATTCAATCTAAGCTTTTCAAATTTTAAGATGTTGATACTGATGACAAAATGGAGGTCAAATTTGATATTGACGATTTTCACTTTCACCATTCATCAGTAATGGTTCTTGTGATATTGCCAGGACACAAATAAATATTAATAAATCCGGTTTGCTGTCGTTGTGACAGCTTCTTGTTTTGGTTTTATTATCTTGAATATTATTATTGATAGAGATTAACTGTAAACAGCATTAATGTTCAAAAGTCAAGGGCATTACTTACACAAGTAACATGTAAAATTACCTATACAAGTAATGTTGAAAACAAGGCTATTTTAAATATTTCTTATATAAGTAACTTTTCTATATATTATTTTTATAGGTGTTCAACTGTACAGATTTTACTAGTTTTAACAAATTTTCGCAGTCATCTGCTTATTTTTCTCATGAAATATGAAATCTAATCCTTCTAAAACACTAATTGCCTTTCTGAAGCATTTATGGACACTTTTGGGTCAAAGATTGGTCTCTTGGGACTATTAAAATATCATTTTCCTCAAAAATCTTGAAGGTAAACAGATATAAATAGATAGAAACTTATGAATTTATAAAGACTTGAAGTTCTTTATAATTTGTAACCCAAAACAATTACATATATTCCTTAAATAAGTGTTATTACTAATTCTACCAAAGATGTATGAAATAACTTATTCAAGTAATATTTTTGTCATTATTTTTAAAGTAACAAAAAATCTCTATACTTCTCTTAAATCTAATTAATTCTTCATTTTAAGATACAAAATGCTGTAAAATTTCATGAAAATTACATTTCGTCCATACTTCTATTGAAATTTAAAATAACTTGAGTTATTTTATATTTTTTTTAAAACAAAAATTACCTATACAAGTAACTAAAAAAAATATACTTGTTTACGTAATGCTCTTAGACTGTTCAACAAAGTAAGATTTAGAAATGGTCAGAGTTATTGCCTTTTATAGCCAATTTTTAACCAGATTTTTGTGACAAAAATTTCATAATCAAAAATGCTAAAACTAGTAAAAGTGGTGTCATCACCAATTGTTAATAAATTGTGAATGGGTATTTCATTGTAGGTAATTCTGGTTTATGTTCAGATGCAGAAGGGAAAAATTCTTGTGATCCTATACACATCTTAGAAGCCCAATGTTCTTATAATGAAGGAAAGGCTATAATCTATGACCCCTTGCATACCTCAAGATTACAAGGCATTTGTAGATTATGTGGTAAAGAATTGAAAAATGTTCAGACCTACCCTAAATATTTATTTAAGGAAGACATTCTAAAGTCTAAAAGTATTTGTGTTGATGATGAAGTAAATGAAATGTTTCCAGCTCGTATATGTAAGACTGATGCTAGGGAGTTCTACAGATTAAGGGCAGGTAAATGTGCTGAAAGCTCTTATATAAGTCGTCTAGAAACACCAATCTTTTATAAGTTGCATAGTGATGATTGCTCCTTATGTTCAAACAAGGTAACATTGCAAGGTCGTCCTAAGAGAAAGTCGTCATTACAAAAGGGTGAAATTGGGTCTAAAAAGAGTAAGATGGATAGCACTGGAGCATTTACTAGTGAAGGATGTCAACCAAATACACATGGTCCTACTGATAAGACATTTTATCCTGAAGATACTGATGAGTCATTTATACTGAAACAATTCATTAAATTCTTAAGATGTGCTTCAAATTGCCGAAAGATTGATTTTTTTTCAAGTCTGATGAACGAATTATCAGGTAATGATTTGTCATTGTTGTCATATTGTCTTGGAAGAAAAATATCTCATGCAGCTTCAAAAGATGCAGATTCTCAAACTCTTCTTTATAAAGATATGAATGCAATGGCTGATTTCAATGTCTTTGATTGGATGAAAGAAAGGAATGTTGTCCTTGTATCTTTGTTACTTGGTGCTAGTGGATCAGATACAGATATTGAAAGTGTACAAAATCAGCAGCAGAAACTTCTTTCAATTTCACGTGCTGTAGAGCACTTTTATTTATTGTCTTATCCTAAATTTATCTCGCCACTGTCTTTTCTGCTGAATGTTTGTTCTTATGCACTCTCCGGAAGCAAATCTATTGTGGATATGTATGGCAATGCAAGCCCAGCTGGACATTATAAGACAGTTACACAATGGCTAAGAGATCAAAGCACACCAGAAGTAGAAACACCAGATGGTAACATCCTCAATGTGTTTGATAATGAACAAGTCATAGGAAGAAAAAATCAAATCAAACCAGGTAGCAAAACAGAAATGTCGATAATCACAAATAAAGGTTTTATAGCATTATCCTCTGATGACCATGATGACTGTCTTCAGGTTAAGCCCCAATTTAAACCACTACAGGTCCTCAAAAGCATACAAGCAGACAGCACAGGATTAAGTACAGAGCAAAACAAAAAACTGGTTACTGCTGTCAATGAAGTAATGGACCAGTCATCTCCTAGGTACGTTCAGTATGAAAGAGATCATTATGAGCAGTTATTTTACTTTATTGACAATGCTATTGAAGATGTGATAAAAGAACAGGAGACTGAAGGTCAGCATGTCACTGACACAATCGATATTACAGCTGCAAGACAATCATTAGAGGAATTGATGGTTCAGTGTTCCTGTGGAAAGTGGAATGGATTAAAAAAGATTACTTGTGATGGATGCAAACAACGTGATGGATTAAAACAGGCTAAAGAAAGACGAAAATCATATTCTACAAACGATTCAATAAAGCAAGTAAAGCCAAGCCTACACAGGATAACATTCAAAACAGATGAGAATCAAACCATTGTTGAAGAAGAAGATGAAGAAAGGTACCAACAAGTCCAAAGTAACCATTCAGAAAAACACAATATAGTTCTCACAGATCCAGTCTATTGCAATCCAAATAGTATGGAAACAGTAGCGAGAGTATTGCGAAAAATAGGTACAGAAAATGGCATAGTGCGTTATGGTGGTACTAGAAGAGAGTGGACATTCATATGTTGTGATGGTCTACCATTTATGATATGCAAAAAACTGAAGGAGGAAGCAGTTATATGCATTGAAGCAGATTGTAAGAAAAAATTCTTGACGCGCAAAGAATTTACTCTCCATGCTGACCAAGAACATCCAGATGCAAAGAATTGCCAGTTCATGTATGAATTTGACTGGTTTTATTTAAGAATTGGAGCAGGTCATTACGAAATGAATTTACTGAAAGCTTTTTTTGAGTTGAATTGGATACCTTTTTTGGAGGTATTATGCGAGAAAATGGGATTCCTATCAGATGCAGCAAAAATGTATGCTAAGGCATGTAAAGATACACATAAATCATGGCATTTATTGATGGTGTTTCATACATCTGGGTTAAGAGAGTTGGTTATCCCATATGTAAGAAATTGTATGGTTAATGGTAAAACCCCTGAGGCAAAACAATTCTTTCGTTTTACTCAGACCATGTACTCTGAAGAAAATAGTAACCTCAAATATTTAATGGACACTGTATGCAGGTTTTCACAAGGAATCATTAACTATAGAATGGGTGTTAGACGAAACAATGCTCAATTGATGAAAAGTGCCAAGTACATGACTAAAGAACTATTCAGCGCAAGATCTCATCCAAAATACCAGGCCATAGAAGTCTTTGATACGCTGCAGGATATTTTAATGCCTATTGAAGTTTCTGAATTAAACGACAAATACTCTTCATTTACAACAACAGGCAACAAATCATTAGGGGAAGATGCTGATTTTGTTTTGGAAGAAAAAAACAGGCAGTTGAAATCCTGGATACCAAAAGGCATCCCAAGTGATCTAATTTGGCAGTCAGTCTGCAGAAATAATGAAGTCTTGGAAAAAGTAAAAGGCAACTGTTTAAATCTATTTAGAGTACAAAATAGCCAGGGAAAAACTAAACCTGTAAACTTAGAGGAAGCCATCATGGAATTTAGAACTGCTTTTAGGAAAGACCGTTACCTGCAGAAATATGGAGTTCATACTTCCCTATCAGGATTAATACTTGACGGGGATTTAGTTAATTTGATAGAAGGAGCAACCAAACGTAGGATGTTTTACTTGAGATCTGAGATTTTAGGAGAAGGCATAGAAGCACCTGCATTGAGACACCCTGTCCCTGTTACTATAGAAGAAAGACTTAAGTTCAATAGTGTAAATAGCATGAACCTAATTGAAATTAAGAAAGAAATTTCAGAATTGCTTGAATTGATCCAAGACCCACTGGTACAAGACTACCATGAAAAGTTGTATAATACTGAAGTTAAAGGGAAAGTCAAAGCAAGGCATGTGCAGTTCCTACAAGAATTGAGGGAAGCAATGTCTGGAAATGATGGAAACAGTGAGGAGAGTTGACTATATGGTAAGAAGGTTTTCTATATGGACTAATATTCATGATATTGAATGATGCCAGCTCCTAAAGGCATTTGCACTTTTGCATGAGGCTAGAATGGCATGAACAAATAGCTCAACTCTTGTTTTTCATGTAGCCTTGACAGCATTGGAATTAGCATTATTCACTGGAATAGTCTGGAGTATTCTGCATATCCTCATCTTATTTTTAAGATCAGACCTTCAAACTAGCTAATCTGTTAACTGATGTTGTTTTAAGCCACTTGGAAATGTTTCATTACATTGTCCAGCAAATATTGTAGTTGAGTTACCATAACCTTGATACTGTGATTAGGAAATAAATGTAACCAAAGATATCAGGCTTTAAAAATTGGCACGTATGATGACTGTTTCAAAGACTCATCAGTGAAGCTCTAATCATGTTAAAGAATGTTAACTCATAATGGCTGTGTGATTTTGATTTTCTTCAAGTATTTTATATACATGATATATGTTGAAAACGAGGCTATTTTGATATATAATTTAAATCGAAATAAGTAATTTTCTTATTATCTTTAAAAGGGATTTTGTTTTTACACATTTTACTCTCATAATCAAATTTTCTCAGATACTAGATATTTTCCCAAAAAACTAATCATCTTGAAACACTAAATGTCATCCCAATGCAATAACATTTAACAGGTTTAATGCTTCTTGGCCTCTTGGGACTATTAAAATGTCATTTTCCTTATTAATCTTAAAGTTAGCCATGTATAAATAGATATAAACATGGAATTTTGCTGAAATTAAAACAACCCTAAAAAAAAGAATAGCAAATTGTGACCTTAAGATCGCTGACTTGTCACTTAAAGAGTTTTTGTTTTCATTTGAACTGAAATATTGACTGTAAATATAATAAAACAATGATGATCAATGTTAAATAATCTTTATTAAATATAATTTATGTACTTGTGTGTGTATTCTTGCACAAGTCAGTTGGAAGTAATGTAGGATAGATAGTAAATAGAAAAAAAGTATATACAGATTCTATTACTTGAATACGGTATAAATATTTTAAATCTCAACTTTTATTTATATTCCCTTGGAATGTGCATTTTGCCCCTGATTTTTGGCAAATCCAAGTGTCTATGTACTGTATGTCTGATGCAAATTGCACAAACCAATCGCAATATAAATTTCAGCACTCCGTTTGCTGAATATAATTAGAATGCATTTATTTTATTTATCATATCTTTATATTTAAATTTGTTTCCTGCATCATTTGTGCATGGATGTCCTCATATTCTCAATGTTGGTAAAGCTGTTTGTGCTCATGGTTTTTACTGTAAAGCTATATTTAAAGTCTTTAAACTTCCATGTGAAGTGAAACTCTTGTGGCATGTAAATTATATGCATGCTTACATGTACATTTAATTTAAATGTTTAACATTGTGTCACATAGATAATCAATATAATACTTTATTTCTTTTGATTTTTAGAGCTGCTCAAAAGTGTTCTTTTCTTAGCAGTAGTGACTGTCTTTGCTACAGCATTGTTTATTTTTTTGAGACTGATTGAAAGACATGTCGAGTTTAATTTTGAAGCCAGGTATGACAAGTTGTTGATCACAATGTTCATCATGTTCATACTAAAGTTTTTCAGAGTTGATTTTAATATTGTTGTGCATGTATATTAGTTGACTTTGCATGTGGCATGTGTTTTGTTCTTATCAATGTTATATACAGATTGAAATCAAATGACGTATGACTTGTGTACATTTATCATTGAAGGCCAGTATTTGGTGTTGTTTTTGTCTCGCCTTGACGGAGTCAAAAAGCGGGACATAGGTATGCTGTTGTTTCCGGCGACGGCGTCAACAATGTATTAGTTTGTGATTAGCTCAGTTTTATGGGGAACCACTAGTAGTATGTCAATGATAATTGGTATGCAGATGTATTACCATTACCTCAGTCATGGTCTATTGACTTTGATTGGTTTGCTTACATTACATGTATTAGTTTGTGATTAGGTCATTTTATTGAGATCCAATTGTGGTAGGTCATTGATATTTGGTTTGAAATTGTATTAGCATTAATTGGCACAATTCATTGTCAAAATTACAAAAAGGCGAGACATATCTCTGTGATAACAGTTTATTATATACAAAAGTTAATGTACACTTTGATATTAACATGATAAATATTTCAAACAGATTTTGGATTTTTAGCAACTTGTCATTAATGAATATTTAAATAATTCAGATTTAACTTGATAATTATGATTATTTTAAGTTGAATATAAGAATGTTGAAATAAAGTTATCTCTTATGCAAACTCATTAGAAATTTTTGTTCAATTGTTCTTAATGTATATATGTCAAATCAAATTAAAGACAAATGTAAGATTAGCTAATTTACTAGTTAAAGTACATAATGTAATGTGACCTGGTCAAGTGATGATTGTTTATATATCTGACAAGTGCTTATGTTCAGTTTATTGTGTAACAAGATTTTGTGAGGTGGTAGACGAATTTGGCCTAACAATGATAGACTATTAACTTTTTATAATATAAAAACTGTAAATAGTCGTATTTTGATTTAATTATCAGGCTGCTTTCATTTGTATTAAATTGGAATTGTAATGTAAGTGAAAAGTATTGCTTATGACATGACAACTAAGTTATTTATCGTTCTTAAATTTGTGAGAAATGTATGTCAGTGCAAATATTGTAAGATATGAAAAAGTAAGAACTGACAGATTAAATCACTACAAACTCCTCAGAGTCTGAATTGACCAGTTTTTGTGCTCGACCAGTAAAATCTAGCTTTTTTGACCAAGATTACTTAAATTCTTAAATTTTACAGCAATACAACAAAAAACTAAATAAAATAGGATTCAGTAAGCTTGATATATATGTAAGATAGCTGCATAGTTTGATGAAAATCCAAGTTGATTTGAAAAAGTTATTAAAAAAATTAAAGATGCCTATCTGAATTTTTATATAATAATTTTTATTTTTACATATATTGTAAAATTAAATTCTTTCATTTCACAGCAATAAATCAAACTACCTAATAAGCTTGAATTTTGTAAGATCAATATTTAATTTAGTTACACGGGCTGATTTACACTAGTCAAAACTAAATTTGAAGGTCAAGACTAGTCGAGACTGGTTGAGACTGAGTCGAGACTAGTCGAGACAGGTCGAGACTAGTCAAGACAGGTCGAGACAGGTCGAGCCTTGGTCAAGACCATTTCAGACTAAACGAAGATCATCAAGTACTGAATCAGACTATTTAAGTAAAGTCGAGACCTAGTCGAGTACACTTAAGTACAGTTAAGTACAGTCGAGACAATGTCGAGACTAGTCGAGTAAAATGTGTGCTCGATTTTACTGGTCGAGCACAAAAACTGGTCAATTCAGACTCTGAGGAGTTTGTAGTGAATCTTTCATCATGTTCATACACATGAAAAAAAAATATTCTATATGTGTGTGTATTTATACATGTTATATATATGTAAGCCTCAAATCTATGTCCGGCCTCAAATCTATGTCCTTACTGCAAATCTATGTCCTTACTGCAAATCTATGTCCTTATAATATTGCATCGTAGACGTACCAAATCTATGTCCTTTATTTACTCAAATCTATGACCATTTTTGGCTCCAATCTATGTCCTTTCATCAACGTAAAACATAACAAAACGTCATCAAGTATATGACGTCATTGCAAAAAAGGATTCCAAATGAAGGATACACTATATCAAATAAGCGCAAAAAAGGTATTTCAAAGGATCCAAATCCAGATAAATGTAATAACTATTTGGAATAACAATTACCGGCCCAACCCTATCAAAACAAAAGTCTGCAGTAAATTTAAAATACTTCAGACAATTTCATTCTAATTACATATTTTAATAAATTGGCTACTTACTTTTAAAATTATACAGAAGTTCATAGACTTATGCTCATAGCTAATGAAATTAATGGTACCAATTTTCTTGTACAAGATTTGCATTTAGTATTTACTCTTTTACTTCAACATGTTCAGCAATGTTCAGTAGAAGCTTGATCATCTGCTAATTGTTTTCAGGTACAACAGAGAAAGAGAGTTGTACAGACATGACAGAACAAGCAATAACAATAACAGAAATGAGCAACAGGGAGAGTATCCCCATGGTCTCCGGACCAGAGTTTAGAAAAAAACTGAAGCCCGGAAAAACCAAACCATTCATCAGCAAGAAGCAGAACACACAGGACAAAATTATGGCCTTGAGGGCATCCAAATCAAGAAGTATAAAAAACTTAAAAAAAATTGCCAAGAATTTACAACAGAAACAGATATATGAACCTGTTGAATGCCTTTTTATAGTTTATAGCAAAACTAAAAAAATGTATAAGTATTTTGGAACAGGCCATATGGTCAATCACTTTGAGAAAGGCCAACCATTGGCTGTTGGAACGGACTTAAAAATATCCAGATCATCTAAAGACTACAGTTTTTACCAGAAAAATAAAATCAAGAAAGATAGTTTTTTAACACCCAACAAGTATAAGTTCAACTTTACAGAAGGGGCGGGGAAAAATCTCGCAAAAAGACAAAAAGAAGAATTGGAAAATCTTGTTTTGAGTGAAAAGAACGCAAAATTGAAACAGCTTTTCACTGCCGGAAGTTCATCAAGGTAAAACATTTTGATCGATGATAAATTGTCAGTAATATGTCATGTTTATTGTTCACTAATAACAAACATGATTTATCCAAAAACACATTGCTTCTTATATTCAATATTTGCCTCTGTCATATCTTTTACTAGCGATATGCATTAATGAGGTCAGTCAATCTTAGAACAATTTCAAGATAAAATAAAATATTTGGAAGCCATGCATTTTATGAATTTTTACTTTAAAGCAAAAGAGTTTTCACTAAAACCAGATTATTGAAAGAAGTTTGATACTAAAAAAAATAAAACAACTCATTTTCCAATCATAACAATGTTTTTAATGTTAATGTCACCTCTGTCATTGTCTTGACTATATGAATTTCTATTGCAAATAACTACACAATGTTACTTAAATAAAAAGTATCAAATTTGTAGATCTGAAAGAGGAAATTCAAGGAGAGGAAGAGGAAGAGGTGCCCCAACAAATGTCAGGGGTAGGGGGAGAGGAGGAAAAATAAGACAAAGGGAAACGTAAATATGGTTTTATTTTATTCATTCATGAAATACTTGCTTATTGTTTAGAAAATGTTTAGATTAAAAGATGTTTGGTGAACATTAATGAAATTTTTTTAAAACAGGTTAACTTAAAAAGCCATAGGGCAATATCTAGGTCTCTTACAATTGAAAAGTGTTTCAAATACGATTGAGATTTAATATTAAAACTTTTATTATACATATTTGTGTACACTTAATTAGGGTTAAGATTTATTTAAGGTAGATTATTTTTACTATAATTTCATGGCAAGTCTTTTATTTTGAAGGAAAATGTTAATTAAATGCATCTATTTAATTTTAGAATTTGTGAAAGTGAAGAGGATGATCATGATGATAGTATGCCATTTGAATCTAGGTAAATTTCAGAGTCTATTATCCATACAAATTTAACTTTCATGCATTTATTTAATGGTATAGTTTTTAATTCTAAAAACACATAATTGTGTGCAAAGTTTGTTTTCTTGATCATTTAGAAATCTAACTTAAATGATTTTTTTTAATGGTATAGTTTTTAGTTCTAAAAACGCATAATTATACACTTGTATGCAAAGATCATTTTTGGTCTTTTTGTAGGGCCCGCAGTTGTGTATACGCTCTGTCATGTAAATATTTAAATTATTTGTTAAATGAACTAGTACAATAATCAAATTTGTAGATCTGAAAGAGGAAAAACATCATGTACAAGGAGAGGAAGAGGAAGAGGTGCCAGAACAAATGTCAGGGGCAGGGGGAGAGGAGGAAAAACGAGACGAAGGGAAACGTAAATATGTTTTTTTTAAATTAAATATTTACTTTAATTCATTGCAAGTACTTGCTTTACCCCTGCGTTTTAAAGCAAAAGTATATAGTGAAGAGGAAGTCCGTCCTTTAGTTCGTCTGTTACTCACAGTTCCTCTAGTTTTGAAAGAAAAATGTAAATTAACTGCATCTATTTAATTTTAGAACTAGTGAAAGTGAAGATGATGAGCATGATGAGAAGATGTCATTTGAATCTGGGTAAGACAAACTTACTTTAAGATTACCTTATGTTAAAATTGAGACTATTTTAAATGTAACTTCTTTGAGTTAATTATCAATATATACATAACAGAGGTGATTATCCATACAAATTAAACTTTCATAAACATTTGAAGTTGACACTTTGAATTAAAAGATTGGTCTTTTAAGATTATTCAGAACTCATTTTCCTAAGAAATCTCAAAGGTATATATACAAATGTAGGACTCTTTTTTTTTTTTTTTTTTAGTTTGATGTGGACCCTTAAATTTGATGGTCATCTTCAAGGGTGTGGCCTTTGCTAAAGTTCAAACAAGCTTGTGTAGTCGTTTTGAAAAAAACCCACCTGTTTTGGATTTCCAAAAAAATACCTTTTTAGGTAATTAAAAGATGTATAACTTCTTTAGGTTATCACTCTTGCTGATTAATAGGTTGCGTTTTTGACAGATTTAACTTGTGCGGGTTTTTTTTTGTAGGGCGCGCAGTTGTGTTTACTCTGTCATGTATTTATATATAAATTATTTGTTAAATAAACTTGTACTATATTCAAATTTGTAGATCTGAAAGAGGAAATACATCATTTACAAGGAGAGGGAGAGGAAGAGGAAGAGGGGCCAGAACAAATGTCAGAGGCAGAGGGAGAGGAGGAAAAACCAGACGAAGGGAAACGTAAATATGTTTTTTTTTTAATTAAATATTTACTTTTATTCATTACAAGTCTTACTATACCCCTGCATTAAAAAAACAAAAGTATATAGTGAAGAGGAAGTCCGTCCTTTAGTTCGTCTGTCCCTCACAATGATTCATGTGTATAAGCAACTCCTCCTTAACCAATTATCAGAATGAAATTAAACTTTCTCAGATTCTTAATCATATAATGCAATACTGCAGCTTCTATTTGGTTTTTGACAAATTGCTAATGATGTTTTCAATACCAGAACACGAATTTTGCAAGGAGTGGGGATAAATTTAAGTGAGCTCTCTGGTCACAGTAACTCTAGTTTTGAAAGAAAAATGTAAATTAACTGCATCTATTTAATTTTAGAACTAGTGAAAGTGAAGATGATGAGCATGATGAGAAGATGTCATTTGAATCTGGGTAAGACAAACTTACTTTAAGATTACCTTAAGTTAAAACACACGTATATAGTTGTTTCCCAAAAAATACCTGTTTAGGTAATTAAAAATAAATATAACTTGTTTAGGTAATCACTGGCTGATTCAAATGTTGATTTTATTGTGTTCATAGTTAACATCAAATAATTTACAAGCACTTATCAATATTTGTATGGTGAAGGAAAATGAAAAAATTATTAGTTGACTACATTTTAAAGGGAGAGTGGAGTAATTGTATATACCTAATTTTAGACCACATGGCCAGGATCCGGAAGAAGATGAGGAGCAGCATCCTTTGAATGATTTGGGGTAAGTCGTGATACTTAAATGCAATTAATAAATATCTTGTATTGGGGAAATTATGTAAACACATTTTAAAAAGAATCGCATTGAAGTGTAAATTCAATAAGATCTCTTGAGAGTAACCTATCTTAAAAATTACCTGTTTAGGTTATTAAGAAAATATATAACTTGTTTAAATAACCCTTGGCCGATTAAAGTGTTGATCTTATCAAGTATTGATCGAAGTCCTTATAAGTTTTATTTTGAAAGTTTCAGTCAAATCTGTAAACATGACTTTGACAGCTAGTGCCCCAGTTTAAAAATATTTCAGTTGCTTGATATACAAAAGGGGTCTGACTCAAGTTAGAAGACGTATGTAGTTGTTTCCCAAAAAATACCTGTTTAGGTAATTAAAAATAAATATAACTTGTTTAGGTAATCACTGGCTGATTGAAATGTTGATTTTATTGTGTTCATAGTTAACATCAAATAATTTACAAGCACTGATCAATATTTGTATGGTGAAGGAAAATGAAAAAATTATTAGTTGACTACATTTTAAAGGAGAGTGGAGTAATTGTATATACCTAATTTTAGACCACATGGCCAGGATCCGGAAGAAGATGAGGAGCAGCATCCTTTGAATGATTTGGGGTAAGTCGTGATACTTAAATGCAATTAATTAATATCTTGTATTGGGGAAATGATTTAAACACATTTTAAAAAGAATCGCATTGAAGTGTAAATTCAATATGATCTCTTGAGAGTAACCTATCTTAAAAATTACCTGTTTAGGTTATTAAGAAAATATATAACTTGTTTAAATAACCCTTGGCCGATTAAAGTGTTGACCTTATCAAGTATTGATCGAAGTCCTTATAAGTTTTATTTTGAAAGTTTCAGTCAAATCTGTTAACATGACTTTGACAGCTAGTGCCCCAGTTTAAAAATATTTCAGTTGCTTGATATACAAAAGGGGTCTGACTCAAGTTAGAAGACGTATGTAGTTGTTTCCCAAAAAATACCTGTTTAGGTAATTAAAAATAAATATAACTTGTTTAGGTAATCACTGGCTGATTGAAATGTTGATTTTATTGTGTTCATAGTTAACATCAAATAATTTACAAGCACTGATCAATATTTGTATGGTGAAGGAAAATGAAAAAATTTGACAGCTAGTGCCCCAGTTTAAAAATATTTCAGTTGCTTGATATACAAAAGGGGTCTGACTCAAGTTAGAAGACGTATGTAGTTGTTTCCCAAAAAATACCTGTTTAGGTAATTAAAAATAAATATAACTTGTTTAGGTAATCACTGGCTGATTGAAATGTTGATTTTATTGTGTTCATAGTTAACATCAAATAATTTACAAGCACTGATCAATATTTGTATGGTGAAGGAAAATGAAAAAATTATTAGTTGACTACATTTTAAAGGAGAGTGGAGTAATTGTATATACCTAATTTTAGACCACATGGCCAGGATCCGGAAGAAGATGAGGAGCAGCATCCTTTGAATGATTTGGGGTAAGTCGTGATACTTAAATGCAATTAATTAATATCTTGTATTGGGGAAATGATTTAAACACATTTTAAAAAGAATCGCATTGAAGTGTAAATTCAATATGATCTCTTGAGAGTAACCTATCTTAAAAATTACCTGTTTAGGTTATTAAGAAAATATATAACTTGTTTAAATAACCCTTGGCCGATTAAAGTGTTGACCTTATCAAGTATTGATCGAAGTCCTTATAAGTTTTATTTTGAAAGTTTCAGTCAAATCTGTTAACATGACTTTGACAGCTAGTGCCCCAGTTTAAAAATATTTCAGTTGCTTGATATACAAAAGGGGTCTGACTCAAGTTAGAAGACGTATGTAGTTGTTTCCCAAAAAATACCTGTTTAGGTAATTAAAAATAAATATAACTTGTTTAGGTAATCACTGGCTGATTGAAATGTTGATTTTATTGTGTTCATAGTTAACATCAAATAATTTACAAGCACTGATCAATATTTGTATGGTGAAGGAAAATGAAAAAATTTGACAGCTAGTGCCCCAGTTTAAAAATATTTCAGTTGCTTGATATACAAAAGGGGTCTGACTCAAGTTAGAAGACGTATGTAGTTGTTTCCCAAAAAATACCTGTTTAGGTAATTAAAAATAAATATAACTTGTTTAGGTAATCACTGGCTGATTGAAATGTTGATTTTATTGTGTTCATAGTTAACATCAAATAATTTACAAGCACTTATCAATATTTGTATGGTGAAGGAAAATGAAAAAATTATTAGTTGACTACATTTTAAAGGGCGAGTGGAGTAATTGTATATACCTAATTTTAGACCACATGGCCAGGATCCGGAAGAAGATGAAGAGCAGCATCCTTTGAATGATTTGGGGTAAGTCGTGATACTTAAATGCAATTAATTAATATCTGGTATTGGGGAAATGATGTAAACACATTTTAAAAAGAATCGCATTGAAGTGTAAATTCAATATGATCTCTTGAGAGTAACCTATCTTAAAAATTACCTGTTTAGGTTATTAAGAAAATATATAACTTGTTTAAATAACCCTTGGCCGATTAAAGTGTTGACCTTATCAAGTATTGATCGAAGTCCTTATAAGTTTTATTTTGAAAGTTTAGGTCAAATCTGTTAACATGACTTTGACAGCTAGTGCCCCAGTTTAAAAATATTTCAGTTGCTTGATATACAAAAGGGGTCTGACTCAAGTTAGAAGACGTATGTAGTTGTTTCCCCAAAAATACCTGTTTAGGTAATTAAAAATAAATATAACTTGTTTAGGTAATCACTGGCTGATTGAAATGTTGATTTTATTGTGTTCATAGTTAACATCAAATAATTTACAAGCACTTATCAATATTTGTATGGTGAAGGAAAATGAAAAAATTATTAGTTGACTACATTTTAAAGGGCGAGTGGAGTAATTGTATATACCTAATTTTAGACCACATGGCCAGGATCCGGAAGAAGATGAAGAGCAGCATCCTTTGAATGATTTGGGGTAAGTCGTGATACTTAAATGCAATTAATTAATATCTGGTATTGGGGAAATGATGTAAACACATTTTAAAAAGAATCGCATTGAAGTGTAAATTCAATATGATCTCTTGAGAGTAACCTATCTTAAAAATTACCTGTTTAGGTTATTAAGAAAATATATAACTTGTTTAAATAACCCTTGGCTGATTAAAGTGTTGACCTTATCAAGTATTGATCGAAGTCCTTATAAGTTTTATTTTGAAAGTTTCAGTCAAATCTGTTAACATGACTTTGACAGCTAGTGCCCCAGTTTAAAAATATTTCAGTTGCTTGATATACAAAAGGGGTCTGACTCAAGTTAGAAGACGTATGTAGTTGTTTCCCAAAAAATACCTGTTTAGGTAATTAAAAATAAATATAACTTGTTTAGGTAATCACTGGCTGATTGAAATGTTGATTTTATTGTGTGCATAGTTAACATCAAATAATTTACAAGCACTTATCAATATTTGTATGGTGAAGGAAAATGAAAAAATTATTAGTTGACTACATTTTAAAGGGCGAGTGGAGTAATTGTATATACCTAATTTTAGACCACATGGCCAGGATCCGGAAGAAGATGAAGAGCAGCATCCTTTGAATGATTTGGGGTAAGTCATGATACTTAAATGCAATTAATTAATATCTGGTATTGGGGAAATGATGTAAACACATTTTAAAAAGAATCGCATTGAAGTGTAAATTCAATATGATCTCTTGAGAGTAACCTATCTTAAAAATTACCTGTTTAGGTTATTAAGAAAATATATAACTTGTTTAAATAACCCTTGGCCGATTAAAGTGTTGACCTTATCAAGTATTGATCGAAGTCCTTATAAGTTTTATTTTGAAAGTTTCAGTCAAATCTGTTAACATGACTTTGACAGCTAGTGCCCCAGTTTAAAAATATTTCAGTTGCTTGATATACAAAAGGGGTCTGACTCAAGTTAGAAGACGTATGTAGTTGTTTCCCCAAAAATACCTGTTTAGGTAATTAAAAATAAATATAACTTGTTTAGGTAATCACTGGCTGATTGAAATGTTGATTTTATTGTGTTCATAGTTAACATCAAATAATTTACAAGCACTTATCAATATTTGTATGGTGAAGGAAAATGAAAAAATTATTAGTTGACTACATTTTAAAGGGCGAGTGGAGTAATTGTATATACCTAATTTTAGACCACATGGCCAGGATCCGGAAGAAGATGAAGAGCAGCATCCTTTGAATGATTTGGGGTAAGTCGTGATACTTAAATGCAATTAATTAATATCTGGTATTGGGGAAATGATGTAAACACATTTTAAAAAGAATCGCATTGAAGTGTAAATTCAATATGATCTCTTGAGAGTAACCTATCTTAAAAATTACCTGTTAAGGTTATTAAGAAAATATATAACTTGTTTAAATAACCCTTGGCCGATTAAAGTGTTGACCTTATCAAGTATTGATCGAAGTCCTTATAAGTTTTATTTTGAAAGTTTCAGTCAAATCTGTTAACATGACTTTGACAGCTAGTGCCCCAGTTTAAAAATATTTCAATTGCTTGATATACAAAAGGGGTCTGACTCAAGTTAGAAGACGTATGTAGTTGTTTCCCAAAAAATACCTGTTTAGGTAATTAAAAATAAATATAACTTGTTTAGGTAATCACTGGCTGATTGAAATGTTGATTTTATTGTGTTCATAGTTAACATCAAATAATTTACAAGCACTTATCAATATTTGTATGGTGAAGGAAAATGAAAAAATTATTAGTTGACTACATTTTAAAGGGCGAGTGGAGTAATTGTATATACCTAATTTTAGACCACATGGCCAGGATCCGGAAGAAGATGAAGAGCAGCATCCTTTGAATGATTTGGGGTAAGTCGTGATACTTAAATGCAATTAATTAATATCTGGTATTGGGGAAATGATGTAAACACATTTTAAAAAGAATCGCATTGAAGTGTAAATTCAATATGATCTCTTGAGAGTAACCTATCTTAAAAATTACCTGTTTAGGTTATTAAGAAAATATATAACTTGTTTAAATAACCCTTGGCCGATTAAAGTGTTGACCTTATCAAGTATTGATCGAAGTCCTTATAAGTTTTATTTTGAAAGTTTCAGTCAAATCTGTTAACATGACTTTGACAGCTAGTGCCCCAGTTTAAAAATATTTCAGTTGCTTGATATACAAAAGGGGTCTGACTCAAGTTAGAAGACGTATGTAGTTGTTTCCCCAAAAATACCTGTTTAGGTAATTAAAAATAAATATAACTTGTTTAGGTAATCACTGGCTGATTGAAATGTTGATTTTATTGTGTTCATAGTTAACATCAAATAATTTACAAGCACTTATCAATATTTGTATGGTGAAGGAAAATGAAAAAATTATTAGTTGACTACATTTTAAAGGGCGAGTGGAGTAATTGTATATACCTAATTTTAGACCACATGGCCAGGATCCGGAAGAAGACGAGGAGCAGCATCCTTTGAATGATTTGGGGTAAGTCGTGATACTTAAATGCAATTAATAAATATCTTGTATTGGGGAAATGATTTAAACACATTTTAAAAAGAATCGCATTGAAGTGTAAATTCAATATGATCGCTTGAGAGTAACCTATCTTAAAAATTACCTGTTTAGGTTATTAACCCTTTCGCCGATGAGTCCCGGTTTACCGGGATTCACGCTTCAGACAGCTGACGATGAGTCCCGTTTTACCGGGATCGGAATACCTCTTTTATATTTCCCGCTCAAAACAGTGCAAACATGAGTTATCTTTCTTTGATGAATACCCGGATGAAAGTGTAAACAAGGGGCTTCCGTTTGTTGAAAACCGTGTCAAAATCAGACGAAATTTACGAAATTTACGAGACTTTGAAATGAGGGAACATTTTTTTTGAAAGAATATGGAAGAATTGAAGCGAAACTAGTATACTTTTTTGACATAAAATGTCTTTTTATGTACAAAACACTTGGAATGGACATCGTTCAGTGTGAGGAATTTGTACAGCCTCATAAAATTTTTCAAAATTTTGCCGTTTTGGGTTAAAAAATTACGATTTGGGGTCTTAGAGCAGAATTTTGAGAATTTTAATAAGATAATGCCGAAAATTTGAAAATTCGAATATTTTATGAGGAAAAAATTATCAAAACTTGAACAAAACTGTGAATATGGTGTTAGTGATTGAAATAAATACACAAATAACTACAAACAAGTTTTTATTGACATGTATTATGAAGATCTCCCACTTGAGTAATAGTAGCCAGGGAAGCCATCGTCTCAGAGTAGCTTCTGTCTGGGCATCAATCGGTGAAAGGGTTAAGAAAATATATAACTTGTTTAAATAACCCTTGGCCGATTAAAGTGTTGACCTTATCAAGTATTGATCGAAGTCCTTATAAGTTTTATTTTGAAAGTTTCAGTCAAATCTGTTAACATGACCTTGACAGCTAGTGCCCCAGTTTAAAAATATTTCAGTTCCCAAAAAATACCTGTTTAGGTAATCACTGACTGATTGAAATGTTGATTTTATTGTGTTCATAGTTAACATCAAATAATTTACAAGCACTAATCAATATTTGCATGGTGAAGGAAAATTAAAAATTTATTGGTTGACTACATTTTACATTGTCTTACAATTTAAACAAAAAAGTTAATATTGTTTATTTAAAAACAGTTGAAATGGCATACGTTTCTATTAAATGTGGAACCTAGATTGAAATGAGCTTTAACATAACAGCTTGCAACAGAAAACTGATGCCAGTATATGTTCAATGCTTTTGTTATCTGTTCACCTTTATTTGTATAGTAGAAAGGTTGCTGGCAGGATAAAATGCTTTTAGTACAATATTACATGTTTATACCCATGTTTTTGTAGACCAGAATGTCAAAAGAAACTATTTGAAGATGAGGACACAGTTATAGATGATAGGTTTGTAAATCAATAAAACAGTAATGATCATTTTTTTTTAAATATCTGTTGTCTTTGTTATTTGAATCAAAACTGTCATTTATTATTTTGTCCTTGAATAAGGCTGTTCATTTTCTTGCTTGAATTGATTTTAAGCTCGCCTTTCCCTGAAAGAAAATGTGAGCTCTTGCCATTACTTGGTGTTTGTGGTCATGTTCGTCATCTTGTGTAAACTATTTAAAAGATCTTCTCTCCTGAAACAACTGAACCAGTTCAATTCAAACTGAAGGATCTATCATGTCTATAGGGTATCTTAAATAAAGTTTATGTGTTATTTTCTGTTAAGTCTAAAACTATGGCCACCATGGCAAAGATGTAAAATGCAGTGTTTGGCATATATCTCAAAAACTGCTAGAAAATAAAGACCATGGCATGTATGTCCTAAATAGAAAATAGAATATATGACATAAACATGTACACAGAACAATTTTTAAATGGCATTTGTAAGTATATTTATCATGTTTACATACATTGAAGAGCAAAAATAATCATGGATGAAAGATTTAAAAAAAAAACTATAGGCGAGAGATTCAGCATGTTCATCCTCTTGAGAGCATTTTGTTTTCATAAAGTTTACAAAATTATTGAGTTTATTCTCTTTTTTTTTAGTTTTCATGGCAGTTATCAGGGTTATAATAGTGAAGACCAGTTGAGCCCACTGTACCCTCTGGATAGTTCCTTGTTGAGGTAAAATCATACTATCTGACATTGCATTATTAACCTATTATATATAGTCATTTTGTTGTTGTTTCACTGTTTTCTATATGTATGTAGCACTGTTTTCGAATTTAACCGTTCCTGTTTTTTACATGCTACAAAATAAGAAAAGGAGCTTTAATATCAAAATGTGTTTTTTTAACGTTTTGTTTACCAGAAGATGAATGTCTTGCATTGTCTTAAAGAGTTAACATTCCTTTCTTTCTAGCTGTCCTACATTCTCCAATTTAAATTAAGACAATACTTTTAAGAGGTACAAGGCTTATAATTTTTCCTACACCTGATGTGTGTTTTGTGTAAACGAGTGATGCTCAAATCATAATAATTGTTAGGCTAAATAAAAGAATTGAGGACCAAAAATTCAATAAGTTGTGCCAAAAATGTCTACGGTAACCTGTGCCCTAAGCATTGTTAAGGTTGACAATCATGACAATCCTTAGTATTTATAATAATCCTATGTTTTGCACACAGTAAATTTATTAAAAAAAAATATACATTATCATTGATATGTCATGCCAACACCAAATTGTTGACTACTGGGCTAGTGATACCCACAGTACGGAAAACCTTTTATAGAATCCCATGTAAAAATTTGGCATTTCTATATCCTGTATATTTTATAAAACATGTTAATATTAGGTTATTTTATTGTTGAATAGTGAATCATCGTTTCTAACAGCTTTGACCTCAGAGTTGATGGAGGTCCCAGGCAAGGTAGTTGGTTGTTTTGCTCAAGTTTTTTGCTATAGATGGTAGATTTTACATGTGCATGGTATAGTTTTCTGAAGATAACAACAGCAAATTTGTTTTTCCTTTTTTTAATCTAATTCATTTTCTAAAAAGTGCATGCAATGCATGAAGATAATCAAACACCACTAGTTTCCCTACCTCACCAAGGTTGACAGCAGGTCTATTAACTGATAGCTAAGCATGGTTTACTCTTAACTTAGACCAATAGAAAATCATAAAAAAAGCACACTTCATCAGAATGTTGCCTGCTTCATATGTATTTTATTGTTTTGTTCTTTTACCATGTTTACTTGTATTACTAAAACCTGTACATAACTGTCAAATCTTTAAGTGAAAAGCGAGGAAATGCAGGTCTTCGACAATGGATTAAAATTCTTAATGTGCATGATGTGTCAGTTTTAAATGAGTATTGGTTGAATTCAAAGGAGTTGACCAAAACATGATTTTACCACTTCCAATTTTTTAAATAGACAATTTTTATCATGAAGTACTCACCACTCCTCTTGTCGAGATGAGGGAAATAAAGGCATTAGATGGCATTACATGAACAGCTATTTAAAATTATTTAACAGTTCCCATGATTAGGTAAACATGTGCATAAAACAATACCATGGAATTCCTATCAGATTAGTCAAAAATTCTCGAGTCTGATTATTGATTGAAAAATCATTACTATCATCATTGATTATGTGAAACCTAAACAGGATGACCAATATTTATCAATTACTGAAAGCTAATAAGTTGTAAATTTATAAGTGTTTAGGAAAAAGACTTCAAATTAATTATAGAAATGAGTTCATTTTTTTTTAGGATGGTATAGAAGTGAAAAATACTCATGCATTCAAGATAGGTATGTATATTTTAAGATTCAAGCATCACTGATAATATAAAAAAGAAGACTTGGTATGATTGCCAATGAGACAACTATCCACAAAAGAACAAAATGACACACACCTTAACAACTATAGGTATCCGTACAGCCTTCAACAATGAGCAAAGCCCATAGTCCGCTAGAATAGGCCCTAATGAGAATGTAAAACAATTCAAACGAGACAATTAACTGCTTCATTTATGTAAAAAAATGAACGAAAAACAAATATGAAACGCATAAACAAACGACAACCACTGAATTACAGGCTCCTGACTTGGGACAGGCACATACATCAATGATGTGGCTTGGTTAAACATGTTAGCGGGATCCCAACCCTCCCCTAACCTGGGACAGTGGTATAACAGTACAACATGAGAACAAACTATAAAAATCAGTTGAAAAAGGCTTAACTCATCAGATGGACAAAAATATATGTTGACGTGGCTGGGTACTCATTCATCCCGACACAAAAGACACAATGAACCAATCTGAGAGTACTCACAGTTATTTTTTATTCTTCGGCTACCAATTTGTTTTTTGTGCCTTAACAGTAATATAAAACTGCAATTTGATCTTTTCAGGTAATTTTTTACTAGTTGAATTTGACCTGCTGAAAAGCAGCAAAAAAAGAAAATACATAGCAGAGGCAAGTATTTTTAGGATCTTCCCAACTCTACCATATCTACTAGAGAGTTCATAATTTTATTATGATAAAATGTTATCTACTTAGAAAAGATTTTTTACTGTAAATATGTGTAGATAGAAATTAATTTTCTCAGATATATACTATGTTCAGCATTGTTCAAAAGTCAGTTCCATTAATAAATAGGTTAATCATTCAAGAAAACTCATGGTGGTTAATGCTTAATCATCCAGTTAAAATTTTTAACATGTTAAAGGCTTAACAATTGCAAGAAATATATCAATTTATGTATAATAAGTTCTTCTTGTGCTACTTGTAACTGCATGTACTTTATATTTTATTTTTATTTTTCTAGATTTTGGAATTGACAAAAGGAGAAACTGGTGAACCCCTATACAAGGTAAAATGCCTAAAGAGATTAGAGGGAAATTTCTTCATTTGGCCAGAAATACCAGACATTTGTAACATAGCAGAAACTAAAATTTTAAAGAAAATGGACCCTCCAGAAAAGGAACAGAGAAGGCGGTCCACAAAAATGTTTTTTCCAACCCTCACTGAAGAAACTTGTTGACTTTATTTTAAATAAGTGATAGTACTCATTTTTTCAAATATGTATAAAATAACTTTATCAAGTAATATTTTTATTGTCATTATTTTTAAAGTAATTCTCAAATCTAATAAATTCTTTATTTTATGATATAAAATGATGTAAAAATTCACGAAAACTTTATTTAGTCTATGCTTCTATTGAAATTAAAAATAACTCTATAAAGTAATTTTATTATTTTTAAAAACAAAAATGACTTTAAAAAGTAACTTTTAAAAATTACTTGTTTAAGGAACGCTATTAACTGTTTAAGTCTTTTGTACCTTTTTAGTTATTTAGCTTTTTTTTGTAAATGTTCATGATGTGTAAGCAGGTCGAGTTGAAGCTTCTATCAACAATTATTACTAGTCAGCTAGACCCACAACAATGATAGCTGACAAAATCTAGTCATTTTTTTGATTTCCTATTCCAGTGTAAATTTTAACCACTGTGTTCAGAGAAAAGTTTTATCTCAGGGTATTTTAATTTGCTGTCTGAATATTAAAGAGGTTTTATGTCATATGCAATGCTTTTGGATATAGGTTAGTTAAGTGAGATTGTTGTTTCTCATGTTTAGAAATAGTTGAAATATGTTGCTATACAATCTCAGGGTGTCCATCATGCTTATATCATGTATATGCTGTATGAATATGAAGTTTTTTATGTTATGATATTTTATAATGTTTTAGTTTTTAGTAAACTTGTTATATAGTTTTATTTTGTTAATGAATAAGTGATGCTGTTAATAGAAGTTGTTAACATGGTTAATGGATAAGTGAAGATGTTTATAGAAAAGTTTATTTACTTTCTGTATGAATGTTAAGTTAGGTTTTATGTCATTTTTTATGATGTTAATATTTCCCTTTAGCAGGTTTCTTTTTGAAACAAGTTTTGAAAATGCTACTTTTACAATCTTAATGAAATCTAGGTTTTTATTTCGATGTTATATGCATGACCATATTGGTTTTGTTAATGTAAAGTAATGATTTATGTCTTTTGTTATTATTTTGGCCACTAGTTCACTGTTAGCATTGAACAAGTTTAGAATGTGATGCTTTTACAATCTGCATGATATCCATGTTTTTAGTATAATTTTACATATTTTGTTGTAGTTTATATGTATGACCATGATGAAGGTGCAAGTTGTGTAGAAAATGTTTTGTCTTCTACATACTTTTAAAAGGCATACACTGTTATTTTTTGCAAGACATGCTAGCTGACTGATGTTGTTAAAGAGAAAAGTTAAATCTCAGGGTCTGTTATCAAGGTCTGTTTTACTGGTTGTGTTAATTTAAAGTAGTGATTTATGTCTTTTGTTAATATTTTGGCCACTAGTTCACTGTTTTAGCATTGAACAAGTTTTGAATGTGTTGCTTATACAATCTGCTTGATATCCATGTTTTTAGTTGTAGTTTATATGTATGGCCATGATGAAGGTGCAAGTTGTGTAGAAAATGTTATGTCTTCTACATTCTTTTTAGATGTATACACTGTTATTTGTTATTTTTTACAAAACATGCTGTTTTTAGTACGATTTTATATATTTTTGTTGTAGTTTATATGTATGATCATTATAATATTCAAGTTTTATAGCTCATATTTTTTGTCCACACCGTACTTTTTTTGAAATTATTCGAACCACTCTTTTAATGTTTCCATGTGTGATTTCCACATCACTTTGATTATAGAAATCATGAAGGAACTAACGTTTTTTTTAAATAAATGTTATACATCTTTATCATGTTTATACTTCTCTTAATGTTAGTTATTTTATTTTATTATAAAATAATGAAAATGTTCATTTCAACCTCAACAATGTTTATGTAGCCCATACTTGTATTAAAATTTTAAATAACTTCTTTCAGTAATTTCCCCCAAAAAATGTTTTGGTGTTTAAAAAAAATTCCATAAGGTAACTAATTTTAAATAGCTTGATACCGTTATTTAGATAAATTATAATTGCTCATTACTGTATACAAATAGTAAATGTGTAATCTTTGTTTTGTTGTTTTTAAACTTAAGATTTAAACAAAAATCATAAAACTTTTGATGCTGTCAATATAATGCTATTGTATGAAGGTTCAAGTTCTGCATAGTTTTGACTTTCAGGCTTATTTTTGGAATGATGTAATTTTTTATTTATGATGTATAAACATGATAAAGAAATGGAAGTTTTTTTGTTTTTTTTTTTAGCTGTGGGATTTTTTTAATGGTTGACAATGTATTTCAGATCCTCAAAATTTACATGTTGTTATTATAGCAAAAATATGGAACATAACAAAAACTTATTAGATAGTTGGATGTTCAATTCAGAAGAACCTTAGTTGTGATCACATGCATGTTTATCCATTATTTTTGTATTAAATTATAAGATAATACAAGGTTTTCTGATTAAAAAACAAATATCAATCTATCAGAAATGAAGCATGACATAAATTAGTATATGTATTAATCACAATCACTGCCACATACTTTAGATTTGTGTAATGAAAGGTATACATGTTGACTTTTTTTTTTAAGTATGATCATAATAAATTCTAAATGCTATCTTGTTTCATTTGAATCAAAATTAAAATTATTAGAATTTATTGTGTTTGTTTTATATTTCAATACATTTATGAGTTATGATGTTCCATTGGAATAGTTCACCTCTCTTATATCAATATATAACTGTATAATATAAATATACAGTCACAGACAACAAAAATCAAAATATTTAAAAACAAGGGAGGTAATCCAAGTTATTCACATTACCAATAAGCTCACACAAATTTGTTTTTCTCAGCTGAAAAAGATAACTTGTTTCAATTATTTTATTTACAAAATAATGACTTAAACAGGTAATTTTTATCCAAAAGAGGGATAACTCTAGCTTAAAAAAAAAATTACTCGTATAAGTAATTTTTTAAAACCACTAAATAAAGAGAGATAACTCCAGCAGATTCAAAATATTACTCGATTAAGTTATAAAAAATGTTACTTGTTTAAGTAATGCCCCTGACTGTATATTTGTTATCAATTTGAAATATGTAATTTTATTTTAAAACAGCTTATTCAGTGTTTATTATGCTTATTGTATTCTGTTCGAATACGAATTATCAGTTTGTATATGCGGAATTGTATAAGTTAATTATAGTATAACTAATCGCCGTATTTGAATATCAAAAATAAGACAACGCGTGACCGAACGACGCATGGATTAAACGAGTGCGCAGCACGAGTTTAGTCCATAGCGGCGTTCGGTCACAAGTTGTCTTATTTTTGATATTCAAATACGGCGATTAGTTATTCTTTTTATTACATTGGCAAATGGCTTTTTATTTTTATAAAATTAATGTAGAAAATGTAAGGAACTATATCTTTTTCCTACGCATTGACAATTTGTTTTGATCCGACGTTATCGACGTCTTGACAACGCCTATTGTTGTATGACGTCAGAGAGTGAAATAACCACGTTTATTTCACATGTGAAATTATCGGTTTTTATCTAACTGGGAAATCAATGTAATTCATTGCAACCAATGTAATAAATGCTTATATTTATATAGTTCTGTGATTACTTGAGATTTATATCTGCTTATTTAACATTGTTTTCAATAATTGGAACTGATCGCTCTTTTTAGTTTTATTACTCATTTATTTCACTATTGCTTATTTGTTAACAAGGTTTTGTTATCTTACGATGATTTGTTTTTTTATAAAAAGTACTAGACGTTCTTTGTCATACTCGTGGTTTATCAACTATCAACTCAGACACTGATGACGTTTAGTAGACTAATTAGCAGCGGCAAGCTCCTCTTGAATACCGAATACGTTGAGAAAAGTATATCCAATATGTAGGTGAAGTTTGTTTATTGCTACAATGGTGGTGGAAATTAAAAAAAAATATATTTTTAATAAACAATTTCATTAAATTTGTAAGACATTACATGGATAAAACCAGAGGATCTCGAAAAACAGATATTTAAAAAAAGAAAAGCACATATACTTAACGTAGCATTTTTATTTTGGGTCCTTTAATAATAATGTATGATGGGTGTTGTTTGTGTGTTTTCATGTTTTCATATACTTATATATTAGCATGCTTTAAATCTATGAAAAAATGGAATTAAATTTCAACTTAATTCAGACTTCACTTTTGAAAAAAAAGCAATCTCATACCGTTGAGGCTATTATTTCTTCGTCCTTTCCCATTTCAAGGACAAGTTTTCCCTTTATGGGTTGTATTGCCGTATAAATAACTTAAATTACATTAAGATATGTATTTAATCTCTAACCGACATAAGGAAATGTATGTTCCAAGTCAAGAATATAACAGTTGCTATATAATCGTTTAATGTTTTATTGTGCTTTTGATTTTGTGGGACATTCTTTTTTCAATTTTCTACAGAGTTCAGTATTTTTGTGATTTAACTTTTTACAACCGAGGAGATACTTCTCTATTGTGAAATTTCTAGATAGCAACATTTCAACAGCGTATGCCTACGCAGTATATATTTCCCGGATGTTATGACGTGCCGGAGCTTTTATTTCGTAGCCTTATTTCTTTGAAAGAGGGTTGCTGCTCACAAGAAAACTATTCAGTCCAATTGTGGTGTAGTTGAAATCATCTATTCTGTAATTTAACAGACACACGCACGCATTTTTTGGTCGTTATGGTCTGTGTCATGGTGACAACGGGTATTTTCCATTCGTCGGACCTACAATTGCGGCCCCTTTTTTTATTATATGACCCATCGAATTAGATTGATCACCGGGTTAAAACTACCATGATCAAAATGACACAGCAGGATAATGAGCAAGATCTGCTAACCCTTCAGAGGCACCTGCGATCACCCAATGGTTGTGGATGATATGAAAAAAGGAAGCTGCGGTATGATAGCCAATGAGATAGCTCTCCACAAGATACCCAAAATGACACAGAAATTAACAACTATTGCTCACCGTACGTTTCAACAATGAGCCAAGCCCATGATGCAAAGTGAGCTATAAAATGCCCCGAAATGACAACGTAAAAGAATTCAAACGAGAAAACTAGCGGTCTTATTTACGTATACAAAATGAACAAAAAAAACAAATATAAAACACATTAACAAACGACAACCACTGAATCACAGATTCCTGACTTGGGAAAGGCGAATAGGCACATACATATAGAATGTGGTTGGGTTAGACATGTGATGCGTGATCCCAACCATGCCTCTAACCTAAGACAATGGTATAGCAGTACAACATAAGAACGAGATATGAAAATCAGTTGAAAAAGGCTTAACTCGTCAGACGTGGACGGGTACTTGTACATTCTAACAACAAAAAAGGACACTAGGTACAGATATGAGAAGTTAACTGGCAGCTTGTTCAAAGCCTCTAACAACTAATAAATAAATCTTGCATCTAAGACTAAAATATCAATCAGTACACATCCAACATCCAATGAATTGCGTGTAAAGACGTCATAAACAGTCAGAGAAAAACATGACCTTGTGCAATGCCAAGATACAGCTATCGACAGATTGTAGATCGATGAATGTGTATATGTATGTAACATACAAGAGATATTTAGTTAGCTTTCAATTTACTGTTAACAAACTCAAAATTTATACCAATAAAATATTCAATGATCTTATTTCAGTGATGAATTGGTAACCTTTGAGTTTTTTTTAAAGGATCGGGAAGTTTACCTGGATCGTTTCTAAATTTTCTGTCACGGTTAAA
Organism: Mytilus galloprovincialis; assembly: GCF_965363235.1. Classification (NCBI taxonomy): domain Eukaryota; kingdom Metazoa; phylum Mollusca; class Bivalvia; order Mytilida; family Mytilidae; genus Mytilus; species Mytilus galloprovincialis. The sequence goes on from NC_134851.1 coordinate 8,242,920, forward strand.
AACACTTTCGTAAAAATAAGGATTTGTTATCTCGTCATAAATAAGTTAGTATATATTTGTTTAAGAGCCAGCTGAAGGAGGCCTCCGGGTTCGGAAATTTCTCGCTACATTGAAGACCTCTTGGTGACCTTCTGCTGTTGTGTTTTTCTATGGTCGAGTTGTTGTCTCTTTGACCCATTCCCCATTTCCATTCTCAATTTTATGTTTACAAAACTATTTACAGATAGTGTATGACTCAGGTGTGCCTTTGAAGAGGCGAAATATATTCCTGTTTCTAAGCAATTAAACACTGAGGTTGATAAAACAAAAGCACTTGAAATTGAAGAAACATACAAAACCAAAATATGTTGAAATAGTTACAATAATTACAACTGTTGAGTGGTAAACCAATTTGGATCTTTAACGGTTATTTTGAATTTAACATCTTTCAGAGACCTGACCAAGAGCTCAATTAGTTGAAATTTATAAACGATAAATAGATATTACAGATAATTACTTCAAAACCAACCTGATTTTAGTTAAATAGTGCATAAGGTATCGTGGTAAATCAGACTGACTACCGATAAAAAGACTAGAGACGACTTATTAATGTACTGATCAGACTTTCAGGTGATGTAAACCTGATTATTCCAGTTTTAGAAGAAATACATTTACAGTTTATTCTTTCTTGTTCTCTAACAATATTTAATTACACATTATTACATATAGTATCACTTATCGCGTTTTGATTACATACACAAAACAGAACTTTTAGAAAAAAAAGGCATGTAACATTAAGTTAAAATTTAGTAAAAGATACTTTATTCAACACATAGTTATAGTCAATTATACTGAGTATTCCCTAAAGATTCTGAGATGTAATCATTTCGAACAGACAACAAAAAAACAGGGGTGGCAAGTCATCATAAAACGACAAGGCACATACCCCCATACAGCTACGGCTGTGAAATGTGCCTTCTATTTACCATTGATACCACCTCCTTCTCGATTTGGTGGTATGTGATCGACAGATACATATTTATAACTGCCAGTGTTAGAGTTTGAATTTTCTCTAAAGATTCTGGGATGTAATCATTTTGAACAAACAACAGAAAACATGGGTGTCAAGTCATAATAAGACGAACAAGGCAAATACCTTTCATACAGCTCCGGCTGTGAAATATGCTTTCGATTTTCCATTGATACCACATCCTTCCCGATTTGGTTGCATGTGATCGACAGATACATATTTATAACTTCCCGTGTTAGAATTTGAATTTTCTCTAAATATTCTGAGATGTAATCATTTTGAACAAACAACAGAAAACATGGGAGTCAAGTCATAATAAGACGAACAAGGCAAATACCTTCATACAGCTCCGGCTGTGAAATATGCCTTCTATTTTCCATTGATACCACCTCCTTCCTGATTTGGTTGCATGTGATCGACAGAAACATATTTATAAATTCCAGTGTTAGAGTTTGATTTTTCTGCAATATCATATTATGCTCATGATGCCAGTAACCACAGCAATGAATTTGGTGAAAATCATGAAATCATGTACACATATCACTTGCTGACATTTTGCAAGGGCATGTCAAATTGTGTTACACTAACTGGTAAATATAATTTGCGTCCGTTCATTGTTGACCCACCTCCTTCTTGGTACTGTGTCATGTGATAGACACATAAATATTTATAACGTACAGTGTGAGAGTTTGAATTAGCTGCACGTCTCCAGTAAAGTTCTTGATTCTAGAAAGTGTATTTGTTCTGGAATCATGTACACAGATAACCTGCTGACATAATTAAAGACAAGGTCACACTGTGTAGCCATGTTGACTTTATCAATTTTGATAAAGATTCTACAGCACTGATTGTATATAAACATTTAAGAACCGGTTTACCGCCAAAAAGTCATTTGTAAGCATAAATTTAATGTTTTACTAAATAACTGAAAATGATGATTTTACCGGTAAACATGGTAAATAAATGTATTAAACAAATTTTGTTAGAGAGAACCTTACGTTAGCCTTCTACATTAACATTCTCTGGAAAAAAAACAACAAACACAGCGATTCCAAATAAATTCATAACAAAAAGATATATAGTCAGTTATAAAATGACGTGATCAAAAGCTCAAACACATGAAATGAATGGAAAACAACTGTCATATTCCTAATTTTCTTTTTTTTTTTTCATAAAAAATAAAAAGAATTCAAACTTTGTTTTATTTGTAAGAACCTTGATTTATGCAAAATCAAATATTCATTATTTTTTACAAAATAATTAAGTGTCTCCTTTGCATGATTCTCACATATTTGAGAGACGTATATTATACGGATGGTTGCTACGAACGTATGTGTCATTCAAATTTTAAAACTTGCGTGTTACAAATCATATATGTTTAATGCGTGATAGCAAATAATTAAACCTCCGAAATCTTTAGGAGGCTTTTTTCATTATACAGGTTATATTTTTCTTATATATGTTATGATGATATGATACTCAACACCTAATATGAGGAATTATGCAGATATAATTTGTCAGTCAGTTTAATCTTGGTCTAGAGCTAGCATGTCAGTAACTCCTAGCAATTCTTTGTTAGTTTATGTTTGTATAGACAGTCGCATATCAGAATTTTCTGTCGATTTACGACCTAATGGTTATCAATTTATAAAAGAGTAATTTTGGTATGTATTAAAAACATTAAGTTTACCTTTAATCAAAAAAGAAGATACCGACATGTAATTCGTCAAGTTTAATAAACTACTTCTTCTTTTAATTTCAATAGGCATGCTCTACTATGTCCAGTCTCTCTGCATACTATGAACATCAGTGTATCTGCCTGGTGAAAAGAAATTAATAGACACACCTGAAGAAAAAAATCTAAAATATTATGACAACATTGTCTTTTTTATCTGTTGTCTAAATGGTTTGTTTTTAATACTTTAATAAATACTTTTAAGCAGACTTATTTGATTAAAACGAATTTTGACATTCTACAATTGCATTCAATTATATCGTGAAGTTAAATATCGAATAACGATCAATTTTGTTTGGAAGTGTACCGTCTTTGAACGCTTAAAATTTATCTGAAAGCTCTATACACATACAACAGTTACAGACGTTAACGATGCTTATTTTTTTTTAACCAACTAATTCAGACCATGCAAATACAATTTATACTGAAAAATACAAACAAGAACGTTTCATGCAGCAATTTCGTCATGAAATTGTTCGTGTTTGTTTGATGTGTTTTATTCAACGCCCCGTCTTGCAGTTTAAAGAGTCGTTTTGATAATTTAGAATTTCAAATCAGCTCGACCCGTTTTCCATTATTCACATTTGCAAATATAATTTAAACAAAATGAGGAGGGGAGGCAATTGTACAGAAAACATATATATAAACATAACCTTTTGATAATATCTCAACTTGTACGAAGTTGAACAAAATTATTTAGTGATATCGATAAACAAAGTATGGTATTACCCTTTTTATAACATTTTCGACCTAGTTTAATGATCTAGTAAATACAATACTGTCGTGATTCGGCTCCTCGTGATAAAAAAAAGCCTCCTTTTACATGACACTAAGTTCTTTGAAAATAAAATGTTTAGAATTCATTTAAAATCTGTATAGTTTTTCCATATTTATTATATGGTCCTCTACTTTTCAAGTCGACAGAAATAAGGAAATATCATATGTTTGGCTACGCAAAGCCAGCAAATCATTCAGGAACAAACTGATTAAATATTTTCATGTTTTGGAGAGGATATGACATGTCCTCAAGATATTTAACAGTAAATACTAAAATAAGTTGGGCATGTTCAAAAACAAAAACTAAAGTGACACGACCTGTTACAGTATTGTTATAAGTAGCTACAAGTCATTAACAAGTATTTACAATTTTTTAAAAGTTTTATATAAATCTGGCAAAATTTGACTGGGTGGTGAATGGAAAGTATGTTCTGATCTACAACGGAGACTGTTGAGGGTCAAAGGATTTATTTGATTGGTTTCTTTTTCGGAGCCTTGCCTTTATTTATAGTTGAGTAGAAATGTTAAAATGGGACTGATAATACTTCTTCAAAACCACTGCATGAAATGATACGTTTACAAAATTTATTCATAAATTAAATTTCTAGTTTTGAATTTCAGGTCTGATTTATGAAGAATTATTTTAGTAGTTTATGAAAGTTTAATAATTTTTTTAAATTTCTAATTTTCTTAAGTTTAATTCCGATTTATGGGTTATTAAACTTGTTATTTATTTGAAAAATAATAGCAGTTTAAATTTGTTATTTAAAAGGTTTAAATTTAGTTGATCACCGTTAAATTTTTCGTTTAAATATACGTTTATTTTTTATCAAAACTACTAATATCAGACGATTTAACTGAAATTTAATTTAGATTAAATAACAAGTTTATACTGATCAATTTTTGTTCGGTAAATTTGAAATTTAATGCCAGTTTTGGTATACGTTTATTTTTTATCGAAACTACTAATATCAGACGATTTAACTGAAATTTAATTTAGATTAAATAACAAGTTTATACGGATCAATTTTTTTTCGGTAAATTTGAAATTTAATGCCAGTTTTGGTAACGTGTTTTACATTGTTTTATCGGGGCCATTTGTAGCTGACTATGCGGTATGGGCTTTGCTCATTGCTGAAGGCCGAACGGTGACCTATAGTTGTTAATGTCTGTGTCATTTTGGTCTTTTATGGATAGTTGTCTCATTGGCAATCATACCACATCTTCTTTTTTATATTATGTTTCTTGTTTAATTTCAATGATGAAGTAACTCTTCTTCTTAAGGGTCAACAAGGCTTCACTACTGTCATATGAATACATGTTGTACAAAATAAAATGGAGCGAAAACGTTATTAAGAAAACAAGACGACTTTACGATCGGGCTTATTATAATTGTTCAAAAGGAAGAAGAAGAAGAAGAAGAAACTTTCGTTGAAAAAATATTTACAACTTACGTAAATCAATATTTAAATCTTGAAAATCCCCCAAACCTTTAGAGATTTTCAAGTAAGTAAAGGTCTTCGTCAGATTTCCATGGACGTTCTGTTTATCTTTTATCCCAGTAACAGAAAATACAAAACACAACAAATAACAAGAGCTTGGATAATGGCTAAATTTCATTGATTGATTTTTATCGTCTTTTATAAGGAATAATTCAGTTATGAATAGTTTAAACAACATGTATTTATCGAAGTACATATGTACATATCAACAACACAAATAGAATATATTTTTAGAAACAAGCAGTTTTGATTATCCCCCTTATTATAAACTAAATATATTTTGACATTTTGACATTTTTCTTTCATTTGATATTTATAATAATCATATATATGTAACACTCCCAAACGTGTCCTGTCCCCCAAACGTGTCCGATTCCCCCAACCGTGTCTATTCTCCCGAAACGTGTCCGTAATATCCAATATTCCCCAAACGTGTCTGATTTTATACCCCCAAACGTGTCCGATAATTGTTATTCGCCAAAACGTGTCCACTATTAAACGCCATGACGTCTCACGTCTTTTAGCGCTAATACATAAATAAAATCGATATTATTATAACGTTTACGGCAATTCTATAATGGGGGACACAGTTGATGAAGTGGTCATTTATTAGTATTAGTTGGTTCAATGCCGGTTGTTATTGCAAATTTAACCTGTAACATATAAATCAACTTTTGACTGAAATTGCTTATAATCCAGTTGCAAGTATTATGCTCGTTTAGAGCGCACATACATGTACAAACAATTCTAGTTCAGTTGAATTAATCGTTTACTGTGTAATTATTCTGTACTAATAAACTCCGATGATGCCTTTTATATTACAGCTAATTTCCTAATGCATGTAGAACAAAAACTTTGGTTAGCTTGCTTGCTTGGTTTTTATATTGTACAATCCATAGGATAACACCCAATTGAATTCGAATATAATATATTCAGGTTAAACAATGCCTATATATATTGTTTAAAGATGGCAATCTTATTTACAAAGCTTGTATTAACAATTATACAAACAATGCAAGCAAGCCAAACAAAGTTTTACTTTGCAAGCATTTGGAAATCAGCTGTAATCAGCGAATACTGCACGGCGGGCTTTTAAAAGAATTGACTTCCTTTTTTTTTCAACAGTTCTGATATTTTAAAAGATATTCAAATCATAAACTGGTTATCAGGTATTTTGATAAATTTTAGGCTTCCAGTATCACTACTAAAGTGAAGACATACAAACAAGAGTCATAAGTCCACTGCCAAATATTTCATGCATTATTTGAACGATATCATATTAACAATAAATACTATACATAAGTTTTATTATCATACCGCGGATTTAGGACTGGGCCTAAATTTGTTTACAATTATTCGGGATTAACATTAGTTAAACTTAAAAATCTAAAGAGCCAGTAAAGACCGATTTTTATATAACTTCACTAAGAAACTATTTGATTCTCTCAAAAAATAGGAAAAAAACCTCTTAAAATTATAAAGTGGTAGTAAGGTTTTATATTATGAACTTTTAGTTTCGAGCATCACTTAAATACACGCAAACAAGAGACATTACGTCCAGTGGCAAATAGTTCATTATATTTGCCGGAACTCTTGGATTGTACCTTAATTATTCATGGAATTTGGGATTAGGCCTAAATGTGTACAGTTATAAGAATTTACACTTTACGGTTATTAGGAATTTACACTAATCGTAACTAGGAATTAAATTATATTTTTTTTTGGAGCGGAAAAGGACAGTTTTATTTTTACGGTATATCAGTATAACAATCTTTTATTTCCCTTTATATTACAGGAAAAGTTTGGGGAATAGGGCACGTTTGAAGGATTGGGCACGTTTTATATTAAGAACTTTTGGTTTCGAGCATCACTTAAATACACGCAAACAAGATACATTACGTCCAGTAGCAAATAGTTCATGCATGGACAGGACGACAACATACTTTGGATAAGTTATATAATGAGATGCGGAAGAATATTTGCCGGAACTCTTGGATTGTACCTTAATTATTCCGGGAATTTGGAATTAGGCCTAAATGTGTACAGTTATAAGAATTTACAATTTACGGTTATTAGGAATTTACACTAATCGTAACTCGGAATTAAATTATATTTTTTTTGGAGCGGAAAAGGACAGTTTTATTTTTACGGAATATCAGTGTAACAATCTTTTAGTTCCCTTTATATTATAGGACAAGTTTGGGGGATTGGGCACGTTTGACGGATTGGGCACGTTTGCGGGGTGTTTATTAAAAAATGGACATGTTTAGGCGTTTAAATAATACAAATGACACGCTTTGACGCCCTTATTACAACTAGACATGTTTAGGCGTTTAAATAATACAAATGACACGCTTTGACGCCCTTATTACAACTAGACATGTTTTGCAGTTCAGTGACGTCGATGTGGACACGTTTGGGAATATCGGACACGTTTGGGGGGAAGGACACGTTTCTGAGTGTTACATATATACGAAATTTACTTCTATACAGTGCACTTTGTCAGATATATTTTAATTATCGTATTACTTTTTTGATAATATTTATGATGGGATGTAACTCTTTTTGTCAACAATCATATCTGTTTCAGAGGAAAATATTTATTTTAAAAATAAGTTATCTCCCATTACATTGGAAAGCGTTTAATATATTCAACACAGTTTTACAGATGGGTGGATAATTCTTAAAAAAATAACCAAATGTGCCGCATACTAGTATAAAAGGGCACACTAAAAAAAAGTAAAAGCTGTTTTAGCGCAAATTTCACAATATTCACGAAGTAAACGGGATTTTTTTCCCCAGTCGTCGTATTTTGCTAACGACTCTTTCGCAAATAATGATACCCGTTTGTACAACATAAATCGCTTTTCCGTAAGTGAAAGTTATGCGGACGCATTTCATTTGCGCGCATTTTGTGATTATTAAGTCTCCCAAACAAAGTTTGGGGACTTATTGTTTTTGCTCAGTTCTTATTATTTTTATTATTCTTCTTCTTCCTCTTCTTCTTCTCCTTCTTCCTCTTCTTCCGCCACTTTAAAAATGAACTTGTCCGCAGCGTTTCTACAAATCGCTTGTCAGATTAACTTAGGGTTTCATAGAATGTTAGACTTATATGTCTAGATAAGCAATTTATTGTTCGTTTGTGCATTGGGGTCTATTTAGGGGTATTTTTTTGGGGGGGGGGGGCAGAAAGAAGGGAGGGGTTTACAATAGAATCCTATGGGATTTTATTTTCTAAAATTTTCAAAAGAATATTACTTGAAAACTATAAGTGATAGACACATGCAGTCGTCAGAAATGCTCAAAGGACAATAAAACAAATTGCATAAAACATAGGGCAAGTCCCATGGGGGTCATCCCCACCCCCTTCAATTTGAGAATATGCTATTATCTTGTAAACGACCCAGATACCCACCCCTAAACCATATATATTCTTGAATGGGACAATAAAACAAATCAAATGAAACTAATAGGAAGTCCCGGGGGTCACTCCCACCCCATTCAATTTGAGAATGTGCTATTATCTTTTAAACGGTTCAGATCCCCACCCCTAAACCATATATATTATTGTAGAGGACAATAAAACAAATCAAATGTAAGAAAAGGGAAGTCCATGGGGTCACCCCCACCCCTTTCAATTTGAGAATATGCTATTATTTTGTAAACCATTCAGATCCCCATCCCTAAACCATATATATTCTTGAATGGGACAATAAAACAAATGAAATAAAACTAATGGGAATGTCATGGGGGGTCACCCCCAACCCATTCAATTTGAGAACGTGCTATTAACTAGTAAACGGCCCAGATCCCCATCCCTTAACCATCTACATTATTGTAGGGGACAATAAAACAAATGCAATGAAATAAAAGAGAAGTCCCTAGGGAGTCACCCCACCCCCTCTTGTTTGAGAACTTGTAAACGGTCCAGATCCCCACCCCTAAACCATATACATTCTTGAATTTGAGGATAAAACAAATCAAATGAAATTAAACGGAAGTACCTGGGTTCATCCCCACCCTGTTCAATTTGAGAATGTGCTATTATCTTGTAAACAGTCCAGATCCCCATCCCTTAACCATCTATATTATTGTAGGGGTCAATAAAACAAATGAAATGAAATAAAAGGGAAGTCCCTAGAGAGTCACCCCACCCCCATCTTGATAGAAAACTTGTAAACGGTCAAGATCCCCACCCCTAAACCATATATATTCTTGAATGGAAGAATAAAGCACATCAAATGAAATATAGGGAGAGTCCATGGGGTCACCCCCACCCCACAACTTTTAAATGATTGAGATCCCCACCCCTAAACCATATATATTCTTGTATGGGACGATAAAACAAATCTAATGAAATGTAGGTAAAGTCCCTGCTGTTCACCACCACCCCCTCCTGTTTGAATACTTGTAAATGGATGGTACCATAGGAAAGGCGAGTTATGGGAGCTTTGTTTGGGAGACTTCGTAACAGCATCCTGTTACAATTACTCCTTGTTTTTTTTACGTTTGCGTAATTACATTGGCGCGCATTAGTTTTTCAGAAACACTATGACAAGTAAATTAAGATAATTCATTTTTAAAATGACTGTACATATGTAGTTATATTGAACTGAACATGTTCAAAAGTTGAATTTTATATATTTCACAATTCTGTATTTTATTTGTTTCTGAAAGAAATCGAAATGATTTAAAAGCAGACCGCAATGAGGACCCCAAATTGGATGTATTTCAAATAGATATAGAAAGATGTTTTTCTACAACGGAGATCTATGAACATGCACTGATACGCCTAGACTGGGAAAGGGATATCAAGGTTGGCGTAACCCACCCTTTTTATTCTGTTTTATTAAGTAAACAGCTTTTTTTTTCTTTTTGTTTCTATCGTAAACACAATCTAACGTTTGGGGCAGGTTACACGTGCTTACCTTTTTCTCTTATGTCCTCTGAGTCACTCAAAAAAAAAAGTTCAAAATGACGACCTGATTTAAAAAAAAAAGAAGGGGAACAATAAATGCAGGACCTTCTTTTGGAATCATACAGTGGATATAACTTCTGATCTCTCGTTAGAATTGTCAGAATAATCTGTCATAGAGCTGTTGTAAACTCTCCTAGAACAGTTCTACCCCAAAAACTGTTCTTAGTAGAACTGTCAGAACCAGTTTTAGATAGAACTGTATTAAACTGTTATAGGTAGAACTGTTAGATCTGTAAATTTACTCTCGCATTTTTTGTTTGTTCTGCCCTATATATATATATAACAAGAACAAAACAATTGCGAAAGCAAATTTACAGATCTTACATTATTGGGTTGATGTTTAGACGAGTTGTATATACAGAATGTACACAGTCATGTATCACCATCACTGCTGGTGATCCGATAGATACATCTGTTGTAAAATTGTCACTGGTTCAGACGTACTTGTAAATATAATTATTTCTGTGACTGTATCTTACATTAATTTGTAGGATCCTTCACTATATATATAGATAATTTAGCTGATCTGTAAAAATAACATCTTCATGCCTTTTATAGCATGTACTGTACGATGCTAGATTAAAACTGGCGAAGAAAGGTAACACCCGGCCATCGAAAGCTTCATTTTTATGAAGCCCATGTGTTCGTGTGATCTAGCGCGCCGGTTACAGTGCAGGCGATTTGGTGCCACGATATCTCAGTAGCATGGGTTCGCCGGGATTCGAACCCATGCTACTGACATATCGTGGCACCAAATCGCCTGCACTGTAGCCGGACGCTAGACCACAAGACCACCTGGGCTCCACAATAATAAAGCTTTCAGCGGCCGTGTGTTACCTTTCCTCGTCAGTTTTAATCGAATCCCGGCGAGGGAAGAACAAAAAATTTGCGAACGCAAAGTTACAGATCTAATATTTTATTGTTAGGTTGATGTTTAGACGAGTTGTATATATTTATATATTTATATATACCACTCGACCACCTTGGCTTCACAATATGTATATATTATTATTAATAAGACTTATTTACATTTAAGATAAAGAGTTCTTAATACTGTTCTATGTATAGAACTGACTAAATCAAATCTAGCCAATTTAGAATCGATTCTATGTGAAAGTTTGATATCAGAAGTTGATATTACACACTTTTAAAAAGAGAATGACATAGGTTCAGATATTGTCAAGCATTAATGGGCAAGGCTGGAAAAGAAGAAATTGATAAATACATTGTACTGTTATGGGGGAGAAAGGGGAATAGTCATTTGGGGTGTAATTAATATTTTTCGTTTATCTTTTGATAAAATTGATTTTGACAAGAGCGTGTGCGACGTTGAAATGACACCAAAAGCTACACCATGTTATATATCAAATGACATATTTACCTCAGTTTTTGTAGAAATGGAATTTCGCAATATGCCTTTATTGACTTACATAGGAAGACATATGTAAGATATCTTTAGAAATGCCAAAAAAAAAAGGTGCAAGTAGTTATTACAACAAAACGGAATGCTTATCAAAACAATCATACTAATTAACCAGATAGGTAAATACAGGTAGCTGAAACAAGTTCATGTTTTTCAAGTTTTTGAAAATCATGTGTTGCTGTTACTGCATTTGTACTTAAATAAATATGGATTTGTTATCTTAAAATGAAACAAAGTCATGTGCATATTGTCATAAAATCCAGTTTGCTCAAATTCTCTTTGGACTTCAAAGTTTATTTTTCAACATTTATATCTCGATTTATATAGTTGTGTGTGCTGTAATATTCTCCCATATTACTTGATGGAATTTCTTGAAATTTTGTATCGCATGTTAGTTAATTTACTATGTTTTATTTTCTTCAGTTTTTTCAGATATTTTTCTTGTTTTTAATATTTCTCCCTTTTTGTCGAGCCTGCAACTTTAGTCGCAAAAGCGATACATAGCCATCCTACATTCCGTCGTAGTTGGTTGCGGCCTCCACAAATATTCATTCTGTGGTAAAAGGTTTAAAAATGATAATAACCTTCTCAAACTGTCATTGATTTCTGCCAAACTTGGATAGAACCTTGTTTATGATCAAAAGCTAGTATCTAGTTCCGTATAGAACCTTTTAGAATTTTCTATAGTAGGGTTTCATAGAATAACATTGTGAAGGTGATTCGTTATGGTCACAAATCATCAGAATTCTTGTTACCCTATTTTATGGATTTTCTTTAAACCTTGTAACGTTTCCAGCTTGGAAATTATCAAATTTACTTATAGATTAATTAATTCTGATGATTTTTAAAGTTAAACAAATTGTTCAATTGAAATCTTCGTATAGTTTATACTAACTTATAAAATATTCAAAATGAAATGAAATTGAATAAACCGTTCAGACACTTGCAAAAAATGTTACAGTAGATTGTCTTTCAAATACAGGTTTCTTGTCAGCAAGTCTTCATTTTGCACCTATTCCAGATTTTCTTGTTTAGGGTCAAGGGTGTCTATCAAAATTATAATCAGGAAAAATTGAATGCAACTTTGGACCTAAAACCTTTGCTAAAGACATCAAGGGAGAACTTTTTTCCCAAGAAAACAAAATATTTAAGAAGATGAATTACCGTAAGCCAAAAAGAAATTGTCACGCAGAAAAGTCCCAAGGACTCCGCAGTTTAAGTAAAATAAATGGTAGCTAAAATCTCAAAACTACTTTACTCCAAAGTATGTTTAAGTTCAATCAATATCTAAAATTTAAAATAAATAAAAAATGAATCCATAGATCAAGGACAATATTTTTGTTAAGCCCTCCCCCTTTTTCCAAGATCTGTTAGTTTTTGTTTTCTATTAATTACAGCTACGTATTACACTTGGAATTGAAAGTTTGTTTGATCATTTAAACAAACTAGACAGGCAGGGCAATGCATACCTCGTGCCTACTTAAGAGTTAATTTTTACGCACGAAAATATATATATATATATATCAGATCCTTTGTCGATGCTGGAATAATTGTTTATGGTGCATCTTTGTTTTTTCCTGAATTCACTTCAACAATAGTTTTAAAAAATAGGAAGTCATTAAGTTAATGAGAAATTTATCTAGATTTTTTTTTCCATACATTTTATTAAATTAAATTAGATTAAGAAATACAAGGAATAGAAAATAAATATTCGTTTTTTCATTATCAATCTTGTATTTTTTTCTTATTATAAATGTTATCTGGACTATTATACTAATAGTATAAGACCCTGTTTACACTAGCAACGAAACTGAATCGATCTTTATTTGAATCGATCTTAAAAAGACAAGGGCCGCGTTCGATAAGATCGATCTTATTTGTCAGTGTAAACGGGGTCTTATAGTCCCAGATTTTTTTTCAAAATCATCATATTTTTGACCAGAGAGAGCAGAAAATACAATGAAACCTGTGGAAGGACAGGGACATACCAATTATACAAAACAATTTCTGATAAAAACAGTTTAACATTGAGGTTTACTTAGTCAACATACATCTGGTTACAATTAGTGAACCATAGAGAAAGTGTGACCACAAAGTTTATATATGTAACAGATTACTGATAACATGCTGAGATAAAACTGTAAATTATGTGTAAAATCAGGGCTTATGACTTAGAGTGAAATATAAAGTTCAATGAAAATCTTTATTCTCCCTGCAACATTGTTTTCTCTCACCAATTTCAAACAAACCTACTAGTAAATAGTTTTCAAATAAGATATTATCTTAAATATTCTTTTTAAAATATAGACAGTGTTAGTAGAAAACAAAGATTTTTAAACTGGTCTTTTATTCCTGACTTTTATTTTCTGATTTGCCATGCATGCAGTGGCGGATTTAGAAATGTTCATAAGGGGGAGGATCACTGACTGCCGAAGAGGGGTACGCTGCAATCATGCCTCGGCAATTCCCTGTTTGACCAACCATTTTTGTTTTACCAAAAATTGGGAGGGGGGGCTGCCAACTTAAAAAAAAACCTCTAAATCCGCCTCTGGGCCATGCATGTGTCTATTTTCTTAAGCACGAAGTATAAAACAACGTGATTCTGTCACATGTAAAATTAAAGTCTGTGTTCAGGGTAAAATCAAATTTTCAGGGACCTGATTTTTTGCTTTCTGTCTTATCATATTTTATCATAACATACCGAAGGCTGTTGGTGATCTTCGTTTGAATTGTTTAACAATTTATTACATTTTATGGCTTTTGCTCATTGTTGAAGGCCGTCTATCAACTTGTTTGTTTAATTTACCGTCGTTTGGTCTTTGGCAGATATTTGTGGTATTTGAAAATAAACAATATATTTCTTATTTCTATATTTTAGCCATCCTTCAATTATGAAATATTATGGGTGCTCGATGAAATACGAAAAGTATCAAAAACACGACATGAACATTATAAAGATTGCAAAAAAGTTAGTATTCAATTTGGTCCTACCCATATATCATATATGAACCGCGCTGAAGTACGTCCATTATTCATAGTTCACTATTCACTATTCAATATTAAAAAATGAATGATGAATAATAAAATGGTTTATGTTTCATTATTCAAATCGAAGCGGTGAATAGTGAAATAAATATAAAAAAAATTTGACTGTGACACTATAGCTATATTTTGATTCACAATGACTTTAAGAGGGTTTACGGAGGACCTAAATGCAACAACATGCGGAAAAAATGAGGAAATATAAAAAAAGAAGATGTGGTATGATTGCCAATGAGAAAAATATCCACAAAAGACCAAAATGACACAGACATTAACAACTGTAGGTCACCGTACGGCCTTCAACAATGAGCAAAGCCCATACCGCATAGTCAGCTATTTAAGGCCCCGATAAGACATTGTAAAACAATTCAAACCAGAAAACTAACGAATTACGCGTGAACATTGAAAAATAGCCAATTTTAAATAATGAAATGAATATTTTGAATAATGGAATGGACTGGCAGGACCCTTCAGCCCCTAATAACAGATATATATTATACCTCGATCGAAAGAGTGTTTCTCGTTTATCGTTTTTTTTTTTATATATATAGATCAGACCTGGACCGTTGGTTTTTCCCGTTTGAATGGTTTTACACCAGTAATTTTTTATCGACCTTTATATCTTGTTGTTGGGTGTGAGCATAGGCCCCGTGTTGAAGACCGTACCTTGACCTATAATGGTTTACTTTTATAAATTGTGACTTGGATGCAGAGTTGTCTCATTGGCACTCATACCACATCTTCCTATCTATGTGGATATCTTTCATAGAGTCTTGTAGCGATCATTTGTACTCGTGCATGTGCATGGTTAAGTATAGGAATCAAAAGGCGATCGAGTTTGGTAGAGTCGAATATAGGTCAGGTTTGGATTTATTAATGGTGGCAGTAGTCAGCCAGTGATAAAGAAGTATTGTTCGAATAAATCTAGAAAACAGATAAAACGCAGATTAATGGCATTGAGCTCCAAGCGTCGTATATATTTATTTATCAAGTAAAAGTCAAGCTTATCAAGTACTGACCATTAAAATATGTAGGACAGAAAGTCACTAGACAAAAAGACACGGACAAAAAGTCACTTGGCAAAATAGTCACAATTTAGTTCTGAGATTAGTTTTCTTTGAAAAAGAAAACACTTAATAAAAAAACTAAATAGGGAATGTGTGCATGGGCCATATGCAGATAATCCCCCCGCTTGCATAAGACGTTATAAAGGCTCATAAATCAAGAACATTAAAAGTGTGTTCCTGATGTGAGTTTTGTGGCAGTAAGCATTTTTAAACTTCATAACATTTGGTTGAGGCAAATTTGAGTTAGAGACAGGAAACGAAATATTCAGCAATTTTGCATATTTGTAAAAGGCATAACTCTGGAACGGTGAAAATTATTGAGACCAAAATTCAAACTTGATATGTGTTATGTGGTGATAAGCATTGTGTGTGAGATTCTTACATTTGGTTAAGGCAAACTAAAGTTAAAGAACGGATACATTTTTTGAACGTACGGACGTATTTATAAAAAAGAGGATGTGGTATGATTGCCAATGAGACAACTGTCCACAAGAGACTAAAATGACACAGACATTAACAACTTTAGGTCATCATGCGACCTTCAACAATGAGCAAAGCCCATACCGCCTAGTCAGCTATAAAAGGCCCCGATAAGATTAGTACATTTTTACGTATACGTACGAACAGACAAGGTTAAAAATTAATGCCTCCTCGGCAACGGCGTGACTGATTGTATGTGTGACTTAGTTTGTCCTATCAAATTTTCACTTTCTGTCTTGTGACTTTTGTCCTGTGACTTTCTGTCCGTTTACCTCAAATATTTGTATGATGACCTTTCTTGATCTCTCTATATATATACTAACATTTCCCGACGAATATCTAGTGCATGGATTCTACTTCTTGATCCCTATTCGAATTTTATTGACTTTCAAAGGTTATCGCATAGAAATTGGAACCAGTGTCAAGCAAGATAGACACCCGAACATTTTCGTTGAACGAGTCAAATCAATCTTCTGGTGGCTTCATCGATCAGTGTTGATTGAGTCCGATCGACAATGTGAACCTACTTTGTTAACTCGATACTTAAACATGTATCATCTCTTTTCTTACTCGATGTTTGACTTTAATATTGATAAGAACTTGATTATGGGAATTCTTTAATATGAAACATGCCTGGACTATAATATATACATTTTTAGATTTTTTTTGGCAGTCAAGTTGGTAATTTTTAAATAAAATTTAAGCCCAAATTAGCGGCCCAAAAAACCAAAATAAGTAGTTTAATTAGCTGATAATCTTTTTGCAAACCATAATACCCAAACGGGTTAAAATGCAAACATAATTTACACAATTATGCATATACATGTAACCAAGACGATGTGGTATGCTACGGATCGATAACGAAGCCGTACAGTAACATACATGTATATAGATACATGTTCTGCGTGCTGTCATTTGAAAGACAATTTCTCTTTATTTTCAAGGAATCCCCATTGCGAGTAAGATTTTATTGAAATATTATTGTATGATGTTTATAAATATCAAAATAAATAGGCATTTCAAAAAAGTTATTCCCAAAAGGCCGTTTAATCTTGAATTTAATTTGTTCATTTATTTGGAGGTGGATGTCAGCCATTAAGACTCCATATACCTGCAGTGGCGATCCAGAACTTTTCATTAGGGGTTTGGGGCAATGACTGACCTTAAGGGGAGGGCGCTTTAGTCATGCTTCAGTGATTTCCTATATAATCAACCCTTTTCTTCAGGAAATGGGGGGGGGCGACCCCGTCGACCCCCCCCCCCTAACCCCACCCACCCGGATCTGCTTATAACCTGTCCCTTTTCTAATGTATATTTTTGTTTAAACATGATATACATGTCTATGTATATTTCCAAATATTTATATACCAAAATGGAGACCTACACCTATATAATGATCTGATTTGCGCTACATTGCCATTCCCTCTTAAAACATTTTTAAAACAAAGCTTATCGACACTTGCAAATTCCTACAGTCTTTTTTTGATGTCAAATGGGTGCAAATTTACAAATAATGCCGGAAACATCTGACACATTTACAAAATTTTAATGTGGTTTTAACCGCAACACGATAAATACTACTAGCATCAGACACTTAATTAGAAATAACCCTGGCCGTTTTAAATTTCCCACCCTTTTCATATATTAATGAAGCTTGAAAGACCTATTCAAGCTATCCCTATAGCCTTCCCCTGGGAATTAATGCATTAAGTTCCATGATAAGAAAAATATATAGTATGAGAATAGGGAATTTAACTAACGGATCCAGAAATGTTATACGTGGGGGGCACACTGACTGCCTAAGATTAGGGGGGGGGGGGGGGTGGTCCGCTCTGGTCATGCTTCAGTGATTCCCTATATAATCAACCAAACTTCCCCCAGAAACCCGGGGGGCTCCCTGGTCCCCTCTAAATCCGCCTCTGAATTTGACACATCCTCTTTTATAATTTTGACGACTCCTCTCCCAAAAACAACAGTTAAAGATGCTTTTCGAGCATCTGTACAATATTGTAGCAGGCTATTCTTCCGACTAAACTTTTGTCTTCCAAAGGTAATCATTCAGTTTTGGAATGTTGACCTTGCTATTGAAATTTTATAATTTAAAAACACAAGTTGTGCACATTGACAACGCTCCAGTCTGAATTGGCCTTAACACTCTTAAATTATCCAGTAAAACTGACAAGGAAACTTATCAGTAACTGCATAACTTCCAATTAACATGTCATTTATATCAACCCCATGCAACTAGGTACACAGCTGCGTTCAATGAAACATGATCACAGATAAAAATAGATGTAAATTCTGATTCAGATCCTTTCTTTTCGATACAACATATAAAAAAAAGAAGAAAAAAAGAGGGGGGGGGGGGGTTCAGAAGAAGAATTATCTTTAATTTTAAATAAAACTGATGTATTGAAATTATTTAAAAGGTGAATGTGTTATATAAGCTTATAATATATTTTAGACGGTTCAATAGAAAAGTATATTGATGCATTTTAAAAAGAGATCATATTGCTCTATGTACCTTTAACTTCAGGGAAAAAAATACATCACCAAAGATTAACCAAAATATTTTAACTGACAATACTACTGTGATAAAAAGTTACTAAACATCTTTACACATTAAAGACATGAATTTAGGAACACGAACATATATATTATATTTATATAACTTCAGTGAAAATTGAAAAACAGTTAGTGAAATATGAATTGTACAACTCAACAAGTATTGATTAGTAAATGCAAAATTATGTCCGTAACGCGTTCATCTCTATGTATACAACTAAACTGACATTTTCAGTTGGAATGATTTCGGAGAAGTAAAGGGTTTTTGTTTCTTTGATTAATAACTATCTAGGTTTTACAAAGTATTCAAAAAGTCTTGTTTTGGCCTCTATTATTATAACAATTTTAAGCAATATATCCTTAACCCCTAAATCGACCCAACCTTTCTTTTGTGGAATGAAACCTCAGTGGCGGATCCATGCATAATTTTTCATAAGGAGGGGCCCGTCGACTGACCTAAAAGGGGGCGCTCCATTCATGATTCAGTGATTCCCTATACAATCAACCATTTTGTTCCCACAAAAATGGGGAGGGGGCCTCTGGGTCTTATGAATCTTGTGCTTTAAATTATAGATATTATTACTAGTATACTGATATTCCGAAAATCATTAAAAATACCCATTTGTATTCTTCACCAACGCTAGCAGAGGGGCATTATGTTTTCTGCTTTGTGCGTCCATTCGTCTGTTCGTCGTCCGTCTGTCCCGCTTTAGGTTAAAGTTTTTGGTCAAGGTAGTTTTTATAAAGTTGAAGTCCAATCAACTCGAAACTAAGTACACATTTTCCCTATACTATGATATTTCTAATTTTAATGCCAAATTAGAGTTTTGGCCCCAATTTCACTATCTACTGAAAATAGATAATGATAGTGCGAGTTGGGCATCCGTGTATTGTGTTTACATTCTTGTTTGCACTTTACTCCTGAACGGTTTGAGCTATAACCAACAAAATAAAACCCAACCCTCCCTCCCTTGTGCAAATATTTGTAGTATAATTTTATAGATATCAATACACTTTTACACAAGTTATTGTCCGGAAACCAGAAAAACGTTGTTTTGCTTATTATGGCCAGTTTTTGGTCCCTAATTCTTTTAAACCATGATATGGGACCATAACATTCAAATTCTAATTTAACGCTATCATTGATTACTCATCATTTGCACAGGTCTGATCTGCATTTCTTTTTCGCTGATTTTTTTTTATTTCTTTTTTGCCGAATTTGTGTTTCATTTGCGTTGTTTGTGTACATGTTACTTACAGGGTCGTTTTGATCATTATAAATCTCTTCCGTTAGCCAGTACATAAGTTATAAATTGTCAATCATAACATGTATATAACTGTTGTAACATACTCAAGAGGAGGTGAAAGTAGGCTTCCGAGCAGGATTATAAAAAAGAATTTAGATGTGGTATGGTTGCCAATGAAACAACTCCCCACAAAAGACAAAAATGACACAGAAATTAACAACTATGGGTCACCATTTGGCCTTCGACAATGAGCAAAGTCGATACCTCATAATCAGCTTAAAAAAGGTCCCTATCTGACGATGTAAAAAAATTCAAACGAGAAAACGAACGGCTTAATTTTTGTACAATAAATGAACGAAAAACAAATATGAAACACATATACAAACGACAACCATTGAATAACAAGCTCCTGACTTGGGACAGGCACATTACCGACATAATGTTTCGGGGTTAAACATGTTAGCGGGATCCCAACCATCGCCCTAACGTGGGACAATGCCAATGGTATAACTGTTTAAAAACATACCAGTAAAATTAAGATAAAAGCACTCTGTTTACATCCATGAAAAACTGCACCGTTATTCTTACAGTTTTCAACGCGTGCAGCCGACCAGCAATGAGATGGCTAACTTGAAGTTCAGCATATACAAGTACAACATCTTAGAATGCATGGATGACGGCTTCGAGCGTCAGATATAATGTCAAACGTGAAGCAATCCTCGATTTCATGGGGGAAGGAATGGTCACCGCAAAACTGCGATAGCCATTTACCAATTTCACTTGAGTTTTCTCTCTACTAGCCCAACAGACTGGACCCCCCCCCCCCCCACACACACACACACAAACCAGTTATTTCTGCGCCAGATGAAAACGACAGCAGCCTATTTGAAAGGAACAACAATTATTATGACAATTTATAACATGTGTATATAAATAGCGAACAGTAGAGGTTTGTAATAATAATGATCAATAATGATGATAATAGTAATAATAATCGGTGCAAAAGAGAGATCGAATATTTTAAAAAATGTTGAAATTCAATACTGGTCCGAGCCATTTGTGACGATTCATCTCTGATATAAGTTTGATTCACAATTGACAAAGAATTTTACATGAGAGGTGGCTGGACAGAAACACGGACACGTTCGGACGCCCATGAAAAAGTTTTATTTCTACCGCAACGCATGTCGCGTAGGGTGATACATTTAAGAATTATAAAGAAGAACAGTGCTGACTGCCAGGTTGTCAAAATATATATTAGAGCGATATTTTTGACACGATTATTAATAAGAACTTTTTTTTTACATGTACATGTATGTACTAATTTCCGAAGTTAACAAAAATGAATTCCGATCGTCATCCCGTTCACAAAAAAATATAAGTTATATCATACCGCCTATATATGATTATCACACATTCATGTCCCATGGCGAACAAGGCGGGTGCAAATAGCAGAAAGAAGTGTGTTTTTTTTATTAATTAACTAGTGTGTGTTTACGCCATGTATCTAAAATTTGGGCGAATGAAAAAAAATAATGTATTGGCGAAAATGAAAAGATGTTCATCGAATGTTTTACATCGAAAGACTACATAAAAAAGGTGATGTGGTATAATTACCAATGAGACAACTATCCACAAAAGACAAAAATGACACAAATATTAACAACTATAGGTCACCGTACGGCCTTCAACAATGAGCAAAGCCCATACCGCATAGTCGGCTATAAAAGGCCCCGATAAGACAAATTAATGTAAAACAATTCAAACGAGAAAACTATGCCGGGTAATTCAGATTTAAATGAATATAGTATAAAATTTTAGGAACTACATATGCATGCAGAAGATCCCTCCCCATCCCCCTTGTGACACCACTGCATAAAACGACATAGATTTGCAGACATTTCATTTAGCAAAAAGCAATACAGAAGTAAAACGTAAATTATGTGTGTCTATAAGACACGTTTAAATACCCCAGCCATAGTTGATTTAGTCCAATTATTAGTTATAATGTATATAAGTGTATATTTGAAAAAAATATCCTATATATATATAAAAGAAGATGTGGTATGAATGCCAACGAGACAACTCTCCACTAGAGACCAAAATGACACAGAAATTAATAATTATAGGTTACCCTACGGGCTTCAACAATAAGATAGGCCAATACCGCATAGTCAGCTATACAAGGCCACGAAATGACAATGTAAAACCATTCAAAAGAGAAAACTAACGGCCCTATTTATATAAAACATTGAACGAAAAAAAAATACTAGTATGTAACACATAAACAAACGACAACCACTGAATTACAGGCTCCTGACTTGGGACAGGCACATTCTTATATTATGTGGCGGGGTTAAACCTGTTAGCGGGATCCCAACCCCATGCACTTAACATGGGACAATAGTATAACAGTACAACATAAGAACGAACTATTAAAATCGTTTGAAAATGGCTTAACTCATCAGATGACAAAACTACAAGTGGACGTGGCCGGGTACTTGTTCATCCCCAACAAAAAGACACTATAGGAACATATCTCAAAGTACTCGCAGTTAACTGACAGCTAGTTCAAAGCCACCAACAACTAATAGAACAAATCATGTATCTAAGACTAAATATGGACTTGCACATCACTATTATGCGTATAAACATCCCAGTTGCGGAACTAGAAATTTTCAAAAGTGGGTCTCAGTACTGCCGAAAAGGGGGCCTGTGCCAGTCATGTTTCAGTGCTTCTCTTTATAATCAATAACACAAAAAAAGGGGGAGGCCCACCTGCTACCGCATTCCTTTGATACGCCTCTGCATCCTACAAGATATCAAGGGCTTTGCTTAAAAAAATGTAGGAGTAGCTCTATAGATGCTGGTTATATACATAATTGTTAAGGTTCAACTTCCTGGCATTTAAGAATATTTGACAAAAATCAAGATGCATATATAGGAATACATGCATGAACATCTCAATTGTATGTTCAGACAACCTCTGAAATATTAATTAAAACTATAAATTTATAGTTAAAAAAATGTCGGAAGAGGAAGCAGGACAAACGATGATCTCTCTCTGCATTTTATAATAAAATGTATCCAACTACCTTGAATTTTGAGGATATTTGACTTAAATGTTTCAGTTGCAACTCAAAAACTGTACGAGGTGATAGCCAGACAAACCAATCTATAGCTTGACGAACAGACGAACGGGTAGACGAACGAACCTGTAGGCGATAAATTAATATACCCTTCGATGAAAGTGAGGTCATAAAATAAGCTTGAAATTGCAGTTGATACTTATAAAAAATCAAAACCTCATAGTGCTCAGTTTGCTTAAACATTTCTCTTCAGCTTTATAGCCATGAATTCTAAGATTTCTAAGATCGTAATACATTTGAGTTTCTGAATTGAAAGTTATTTTTCAGGGATGCAATGGTTGCTTTCTATCAAATTTTGTTTTTTGTTTTGTAATTGTTTTTACATACTCTAGGCTATTGTTTCACATTTTGTCACATCGGGACATTTTATAAATTGTTACGTATATACATTTCGCATGTGTTGGTTTATTGTCGAAGGTCGTACGTCGAGTTTTTCGATTGAATCGATGGGTGCATGGATAGTTACAATACATGTGTCGGATCGGCAATTATAGAACATTTTCTGTTATATCCGTATTTTGCGTGGAATTCTCGCCGCGTTGAAGACCCAATTGCCTTCGTCTATCGTCTGCTTGTTTTCGAGTCGTTGTCTCTTTTACTTATTCTCAATAGCTGCAAATGTTAAATAACACCAAGATTAAAAGCACCAACAGCTAGTGTATAGTTCGGTTGGTATAGGCGGATCCAGTGGGAAGGGGGGGGGGGGGGGTCCGGTCAGGCAGCACCATGTCCTGTATTTGTTAAAAAATATATAAAAATATATATATATATATATTGCCATTCACTCTAAAAACGAAGCTGAATACGTAAATCCTCTTTTAAGAAAAGTAATATTGTTTCATTTTTACAATTTATTCTCAATAGCTGCAAATGTTAAATAACACCAAGATTAAAATCGCCAACAGCTAGTGTATAGCTCGGTTGGTATAGGCGGATCCATTTTTTTTTTGGGGGGGGGGGGGGGCGGGCCCGGGTCGGGTCCCCCGTTTGTGGGATTTTTTTTATTGATTATATACCATAAAGGGAATAACTGACTGGAGATACCCCTCACTTTAGTTCAGGCAGCACCCTGTCATGTATTTGTTTAAAAAAAAATATATATTGCCATTCACTCTAAAAAAAGAAGCTGAATGCGTAAATCCTCTTTTAAGAAAAGTAACATTGTTTTATTTTTACAATTTATTTTCAATACTGCAACCAAGATTAAAAGCGCCAACAGCTAGTGTATAGCTCGGTTGGTATATTTAATAGAAAGATATTTGTAAATATGGTAAATAAACTCATCATAAATACCAGGATTGAAATTTTACATTCACGACAGACGGGTATTTCGTCTACAAAAGACTCATCATTGACGCTCGACTAAAAAATGTTAATAAGGCCAAATGAAACTGACCATTTAACTTAAAAAATGGCGAAGTGCAAGCATTTTTTTAGTTTTTAAACGCTATCCTCTTGACCACATAATGTGTTTTCATCAAAATTGGAAATGATAATATTTTATAAAGAAAAATCTTTACCTACGTCGCATTATATATACTAGTATACTAACATATTGTGTTGTAAAATGATGCCCTTTATGGGTTCTTGATTAGATTAATAGAAAATTCTATACTATTAACAAATTCAAAATATACTGCTTTACAAAAAAGGTAAAACAACAGATACATTCAAGTCAAATCTATCTTAATTTCTGTCAAGTTTTTCCATTTTCAAGTAAAGAAAATCACGCATTATGGTTCCATTTATTTCCTGTAATAATTAGATCACTTGCATACTTGTAACACACACACACAGACAATATGTATTGTTTATTTGTTGAAATATATTAAAATATGCGCTGCTGAACTTATATTAGTCAGTATAGTATATAGACGTGTATACCAAAGACAAATTTATACATTGTTTAATTTCCTGTAGTGTTTGATAATGACCCAGTGACCTACAACTTTTATAATAAATAAACAATATAGACAACGCTTCTGAAACAGTATAAAAAGTATGAATTATTTGTTAAACTAGTGTAAAATGTGGTGTGAAATAATTGGTAAAGGCAACGATATCCGGCTAATTAAATTGACCCGATGAGCTGACATGATGTTGAATTTATTTTGGAAATAAATATTACAGTTAATTTAACCTTACAATTTTTCATTATGTTTGTTTAGTCTATGTATTTGCCATAATCAAAATTGTTTTTTGTTTGTTTTGCAAATAAAGAATCATTATGTTGAATATTTTAATGAGAGAACCTTAAATAATCCATTATTTTCATTTTTGTTCTTAACTGAAAAAAATGGTAATACTAAATCCATTATAGCACAACCAAGTAAAAAAGTGTCCTTTAGTTTATACTTAAATCATAGATGAGATCATAGAACATTTCTAATCCGACAAAATGAAGATTAATAAAAAAATTCGTTTATTTGAAAAAAGGGGGGGCTTTGATAACTGTTACCCTAGCTTGCCCTACAACATAATACCCCCCCCCCCCCCCCCCAAAGAATATAGATTTCGTATTCATATACATGTAAGTCTGAAAATCAAACCCAATAGAGTTAGAATTAGATTTTTCGGCTGACAAATATTTTCTGTCAATTTACATTTGCACAAGTCTGTCTACATGTTCACCAGTTTTTCAATCATCCACTAGTCTGTTTTTACTTTCACAAGTCTTTCTTATAGACCCCTAGTCTGTCCATATGATTTTCAACAGTCTGGCTATGTCCACAAGTCACTACGTTTTAACCGCGGTCTCTATGTGTCCGTCAGTCTGTCTCCGTGTTTACAAGTCGATATACATGTTTACCCGCCAGATTACGTTTCTAACAGTTTGCCTTCATGTCCTACACGTCCACCAGTCTGCTTATATATATATATATACCAGTCTGGCTACAAGTCTACAAGAATATTATTTGCATCATTGACTAAGTCTGTCTGGATATGTCGTCTGGCGGATTTGCTTGTCTCTCACATTCTGAAGATGATGATATTCCTCGTAGTGAAATCGTTAATACAATGTACCAGTACTTAAGTCTATCAGTGTCCATCTCCATGCAAGACTCGGGTCTGATGAAGGTTCTAAAACAATTAAAGATTCGTCTATACAGTCCTTCTGAAAGTCTTCTCGGTCAGATGCAAAAGAATGCCCGGTTAGCGCCTCTGGATTTGCCCGGGGCATGTGGAGGATCAGAAGATATCGACACACCAAATTCAGTTATTCGACGAAAAATTTCAACACCTATCTCATTTAACACCAACATTACACAATAATGTCAACATGGAGTCAGTAACTGAGGTAACATTAAGTTAATTTAGAAGTCAATATCTTGTATATTTCTGTATACAGTTTATAATGCATATATCACTGTCATGAATCAAGGATGTGTATAGTAATAAGGGTCTTACTATCATCGGAACTTTGTTTTTTTTGGTAACACGCCATTATTCCCACAGCCCATTAATCCGACAGCCTATTGGTCCGACAACCAATTAGTCTGACAACCCAATAGTCCGACAACACATTGCTCCGACAGCCCAATACTCCGACAACCTATAATTCCGACACTTATCAAGTCAAGTATCAGGATATCAGGGTAAAATAAAATGTGTCTGTCTGTATTATTACGTTTATATTTGTAATAACATATTTTAAGAAATAACTCCGTATATATAATACAAGGCTAAGGTAGTTCGTATACTTTCAATGTTAATTCTCAATTCGAAATCTGTATATAGAATAAAACAGAAAATAATATTTTATTTTCCAAATTAAAGGATCTATGTAAATCAACAACAAGCATTGATGGCGCGAGCTACTGATGATACCCTGCCCAAATATTTCGGTAGATAGAAAGTTTTTGAGTTGTGAATCTGAAAAAGCATTACACAGTATAACTGACTTATATAAACCTTGAAGTTAAATATCAGAAATCATGGTATTGTAGTACCTGAGAAAAATGTGACAAAAGTTTTCAACTTGGCTGTCATGTAATGAGTAATGAGTTTGAAAAAGCATCACACGATATAACTGACTTCAATAAACCTTTCAGAAATCCTTGTAATGTAGTTCATGAAAAAGATGCAACGAAAATAGTTATGGGACGGGCGGCGAACTGACGGATGGACGGTTGGACGGACGGACAGACAGAGATAAAACAGTATA
The DNA here is from genome assembly GCF_965363235.1 of Mytilus galloprovincialis. NCBI lineage: Eukaryota > Metazoa > Mollusca > Bivalvia > Mytilida > Mytilidae > Mytilus > Mytilus galloprovincialis. The sequence continues at coordinate 8,270,059 of NC_134851.1, forward strand.
CCCCCACTTTTTCGAAGCGGCGGCCAGTCTAATGATTGTGTCAACATTAAGACATTACAATACTAATATGATATAATTATATTTATAGCACTATAAGCCTCAGTCACAATCGGAGCTAAGACAAAATATAAAAAAAAATACGTATTAATATCAATTAACAGTCAGTATCCAGACATGTACTACATTATTCAAAAGAACTAACGATATGATCCTCATTTTTTCTCCATAATAGTAAAGTTTTCTTGTGTTCACTTCGAAATTAATCATAATTGTCTAACGTTTTAAAGTTCTGATATGTGCTAGAAATATGGCGAAAGAATTCCTCCCTCAAATTATAATGAAGTGAGCATTCGATTGAAAAATGACGCTCATCCTAAACTTTATCAGCTGTACAATACGATTTTTTGAGTATTTAGCATTTTCAATTCTTCATGCAATGGAAGAGCACCGATTCTGAATTAACATATAAATTACCTTTCTTAAAATCAATGATATCTAAATATGTTTCTTCTTGAAACCAATTTTTAAATGAAAAATAGGTTTCCCACAAAACACATATTACTAAGTTTTTACAATTAAACAATTTGACAAAGACACAAGGACAAGAATGTCACACATTGTCTTATTCTACTAGTTTGTTATTGTCTTTTATGCTGCACTCGTTCTACTTGAGCAGTCAAAATGCGTTGACTGTATATTTCTATGACATATACAGTCACTGACCCGATATCACTTTTCCTTATGCATATTTAGATAGAAATTGCCGAAATATTCATGTCCGTCATATTTGTTTTTCGTAATAAGTTTTGTTGTAAATCATCATGCAGTCCTGCATCTCCACCAATCATTAAAAAAGAGGCATATCTTTCTAGAATTTAAAATAATCTTAGGATACAAAATCGGTCTCCCAACAAAATATTGAGTGTCATCTCTCAGATTATGTCTGAACGATCGCTATTAGAAGTGCTACATGTACTGTCTCCGTATTTCGTGGATTCTCATTCCCGAACATGATACCGTATTCATGATTGATCATGATTGGAATTGCTCATCTTTTCTGAGCACATATTTCGTCCTATTTGTCTTCTTATTTTTTAGGTTCTGGGTACGTATTTGTCTCCGTTTGTTTTTCTAATTTTGACTGACGCTATTTTATCCCATTATTTCTGCAACAAAATAAATTTAAATAAAACTCAGATGAGTGATACAAGGAGAGAAAGTGTTACGACCAAAGAGGGCGGGTAGTGTTTTCCAACTCCGATGTATTATTTATTTATGTAGTTCATAGTGGGGGAACCTCACTCCCCTGATACGCGAAAAGGGGGATTCGAAGATCTAGTGAAAAGAAGGTAGATCAAGACACACATGCAAGAAATAGCGAGCTAGAACAGCACAGACTGATAGTAGACACACAAACAACGAAATATAAAGATAAATAAAGTAACTAGACACGCAAAACGAACTTGAGAGGGGCGAGGTTAAGGACTGAGCAGTTGCTATAATCATGTGTATCAACTCCAATATACTGAGACAAAATTAATGTCCGCATGCAAAAAATAATTGGAATCAAAACGGACAACCACAAATATCAGAGAGCGGAGTTGGTTTTTTTTTTTTTTTAGAGAAAATTTATCCATACACTAAGAAAAACGCATATTGTCGGAATAATGGGCTGTCGGAGTAATGGGTTGTCGTAATAATGGGCTGTCAGAATAGTACATGTTGTCGGAGTATTGGGCTGTCCGAATAATGGTTGTCAGACTAATGGGATGTCACCATTTTTTTTACCCTCCCCCTTTTTTCCAATATCCGTTATTTTTTCGTTTTCTATTTTAAAATTCACTCTCTTTAGTAATATATCCGTGACCGCTGTGGATAGTAAACTTGGAATTGATAGTAAATAGCAAAACCAAGTAATTTGTAGTGTATTTATGTTCTAATGACACGTACAGACAGACGCGAAAAAAATAAATAATACGAAAGTGAGAAAACGAAAATATAACAGTGGAAAAAAAGGGTAGGGTAAAAAAAATGTCCTGTACCCAAGTACCTATGCTTACTATTAAAGCAATAATTTGAGAAATATATATTAAGGGTTATACTAATATGTGAATATTATGAGTCCAGGTAACTCGATCAACTTGATTTGTACGTATGAAAAATTATATTTATTATCTGGTCATGTCCCGCGTTTTTTTTTGTAATGTTGTTATAATAACAGTGTAAGTTAAGACCAAAAAGTAGACCAGGAAAATACTTTATTATCTTTACTAGTTAATTTCTGGAGATCACGTGTCTGTCATTTATTCTGTTATTCACATCTTTTAAACAATTATATTATATACGCATCATATCAATCTATCAATTAGGATACATTATTTTATTTGGCTTAATAACATATTATTGGTATTTAGTGCGACCGTGCACCTTTCGGTTGTCTCGAGTGTTTTCTATTATAGCAATGTTTAAGTCGTCATGTTGCGGGATTTTCAAATCCCAAAAGAAGAACACACTTCAAATTCAACATGATTTTCGATTTGGTAACCGCATTACTTTAATATAGATCATTATATATTACATAACCTTACACAATCAATTTACTTTTTATGATTAATCTGATATGCATGCCCAATATATTTTATTCCCAAAACCTTATTTAAAAAGGAGGGGACATGGTCAAAGTGTCGTGCAAACCAAATTATTGTTTATTGTCACGGAATAATAACAAACTGTGCTATAGTTTTTAAGATTATTGGATAATTGACTTGTTCTATAGGTACATGTACCTTACTTACCCAGGTGACATATCAGTTGTACCCTTGATATTGGTATAAATTCAAATCACAGGCACTTGTTTCTATCCATTTGAAGAATATTAACGTATATATTTACCAGAAATAATGGTTTTAAGCGGAGAGGTGAAAAAATTACTTGGGTACCTTCTCGAAAATATACGTTGATAGTGGGTGTTCCAATGGATAGAAACAAGTGCCTGTGATTCAAATGCTTAATGATATATTAAAAGAAGATGTGGTATGATTGCCAATGAGACAGCTGTCCACAAGAGACCAAAATGACACAGACATTAACAACTATAGGTCACTGTACAGCCTTCAACAATGAGCATAGCCCATACCACAAAGGCCCCGATATGACAATGTAAAACAATTCAAACGAGAAAACTAAGATACATGTATATGTACATTGTACATGTTGTATATGAAGATTAATTAGATTAAAGTAAACAATGTGGTATGTTTCCAAAATAAATGCTATCCGCTAAAGACCAACTGATGTTGATCCAATTACTATAGCCAAACAAATGATACATACATGTAGGTTACCATACTTCCTTCATTTATATTATGATTATTGAGTATTTTTTTGGAAACATTTCAAACCTTTACATGCTGTTTATATATGTTACAGTAAATAGGTGAAATTAGGAATTACAGGTAATTCCCGATGCACTTCATGCACTTAGTTAATACAAGTAATTCCTTAAACGGCCAAGTTATTACCAGTAATTACTAAATTTAAAATGAATATTTACACCTATTTACTGACTGCTAACAATGGCTAACACAACCATAACTTTTGATCACCTGACCATAATACAACATTGTTTTAGCTGTGTAATACTAACTAGAAGATCAGTTAGTACACTTAAAATTTTGAATGGTTGATATGTATAAAAAATATCTTGAATAAATATGGACTTTCAAATATTTGGTTAAATCAGAGTAACTTTAGTTTTAATCCAAAATGGTTTAAGTTGAGCATTATAATACAGATAATTTTTGACCAACTTCAGCAGACATGGAAATCAGAAATGGAAAATTCTCCCAAAGCATTATGTCTTAACTTTTTAAAGAACTCTTTGAATATGAAGAATATTTAGACTTATTACCTTATAAAGATAAGATAACGTTATGTAGGTTAAGAACTGGAATGAACTGTTATGTGCATTAGCTTCGAGATATATAAAAAAAATATCTTTTTTTTGTTGTTAAATCATTTATAAAAATGATATTGTAAAATTATAATTCACTGTTAGCAGCCATTCTGGTTTTATTTTGTTAAATTAGCTGAGAAAAAAGGTTGATGAGTTGTGCACTTGCAAGTGAATATTTGGACCTCATTGAATACGTATTCATGTGACCTTCAAATCAACCCCTAGCTGGAGATGGGTTATCGATGTATTAAGCTATTAAAATTGTAAGGGTTTTTGCAGAACAAATACATGTAGTCTCGGTTACTTTTGCTGTTAATCGCAGGCTCAACAAAAATGAGGAAAAAATATTAAAATTTTCCTCTAGATACTATCTGTTGACTAGTACTGTAAGAAGCTTCAGTCAAAATTGGGTAAAAATCCAGGATGGTTTATAAAATCTAATGTTTTAAAAACTTTAACTACAGAGTGTATGTAATGTTAACTGGGACAAAACTAGTCCATTTATAAGTAATATACGAAAAAAAGGATTTTTTTTTCAAACTTTACTTTTGGATATTATTTTATGATCATAAACATTTAGCTTCTGTCCAAGTTCATGAAGTTTGGTAGAAATCCAGGATATTTGGAGAAAGTTTTTTTTAAAGTTTTGAGCCACAGTGCATGATGGAGATTTTAGTTTGATTTTGAATAGATATCATTGTCTTGCATACATATATTTACGGAGTTTCAAAACCTATAAAACAACCATTTTCCAGTTTCAATTCACAAACACTAAAGAGTATGCACTTTGGATGTGCATTATATTCCTACATCCTTAAGTTAGCGCCGTTAAAATCCCTACCCCTTTACTTTCTTATTTGATATCTTGAATTATGTTTTTAATTTTAAAACAAAAACATCAAGTTAGTAAATAGCTGTAAAAATGACAAAAAAAATCAGTGATTACCAGTAATCACTGAAACAACTAGTACCGTAAATACATGTAATTACTAAATTGGCTAGTAATTACAGGTATTTACTGAAGTGTTTAGTAATTACATGTAATTCCTAATTTCACCTATTTACTGTAACATATACATGTTACTACAGTTCAGCGACTCAAGTTTAAAAGGCATTTATATAAAAGAATTTAAACTTAATATCATTTTGTATGAACAATTCAACATCATGTTGAATATTTACATTTTCTCAAAAAGTTTTTATTTTACTTAGCTAATAAAGAAGATGATGGATTCCCAAACAGAAATCTTGATGACAGTGAAAAAATTGAAGAATTGCACCAATTGTTACAGAGAATTGATTTCAAGCAGAAACAGATGCTCAAAGATAAGGGAATACAACAGCCATCCATGTTCCTTCACATATAAAGGTATATATCATTGTATATTGTATATATATATTTTGTCTACATTTTCTGAATTTATGATTTTAAAAATCTTTCAAAAGATATAAATGTACATTGTAAGTCATGTAATTCAAATAGAGACGTGCCATTGTCTTTGATAAAAGATAGAGTTACATGTACATATATGCCTTTTTAGTATTATCAGCTTATATACTTACTTAGCCTTGTTAAAATCTATAAATATACCTTATGTATATTACATGTATGTTGAAATGTCTGTCAGAATATATACATATATGCATGTGATCATAATGTTTCAAATAGCCAAACATTGTAAAATATATATATATATATATATATACAACTAGTCTAAACATCAACCCAACAATGTTAGATCTGTAAATTTGCTTTCGCAAATTTTTGGTTCTTCCCTCGCCGGGATTCGAACTCGTGCTACTGTGATATCGTGACACCCAATCACCTGCACTGCAGCCGTCCCACTAGACCACACGACCACCTGGGCTATATACATGTATATATATATATACAACTCGTCTAAATATCAACCTAACAATGTTAGATCTGTACATGTAAATTTGCTTTCACAAATTTTTGGTTCTTCCCTCGCGGGTATTCGAACCCATGCTACTGTGATATCGTGACACCAAATCGCCTGCACTGCAGCCGTCCCGCTAGACATATATATATATATATTGAGTATTGGAAATCCTGTACACCCTTTCCTTAGACCAAGTTTAACAAATATAATATGAATGTTTAAATTCAACTAATTATCTCCTGGCAATACACATTTAATTTAGGAACTTTTTATGTTTTATTTTGCAGTAAGCAGCTGTTTGTGATGCTTATAGGCATAAACAATCTAGTCTGGACATGTAAAACAGCAGCTGGTTCTATTTTAAAGTAAGCTATTTGATGATTACATTAATTTGACATGACCAGACCAAGTCTTGGGATAAATTAATAGTACTCATTGTCATGATTGTACTAGCTTTTTATTGTTTTATATATTTTATGGAAAATACTGTTAGTTGAGGCCTGCAAAAATTAATTTATAAGGAGATGAAGTGTTGTTGCCAATGAGAGTAGAGACATCTAACAAATAGCATGAATAGAATCATGGAGATTGAATTCATACTCATTTTTATTAGAGTGTTACAAAATAATTGCAGGAAAAAAAAACCAACAACAAAAATCAAAATAATTGTGTATTTAGTAGAATTAGCCAAATCAAACAATAACTGACTTAAATCTTGTTTGAAATTTTCACATTTCTATTGATTAAATATTATTTTATAGATCAAATAATAAATAGATAAAAGGGCAGTAATCCAGTCTCAGATTTTTGTTTTGGTTATATTGTATACAGCTGATTGTATTTTAATACTATTTACAAATACTTCTTATATGTCAAAAGAAAAAAAAATTGCTGTACCTGATATTGTGATTTATATTGAAATTGATAAAGACAACAAACTCAATAATGAGTTATTCCAATATCAATCTCCCTAGGAAAAAAATGGGGTGCTACCTAATTTTAGACCTCCATAGTGCCCATAGACACATCAAACACTTGCCAAAATATAAGCCTGAACCCCTGAGGGGATCACACATCAAATTATAAAAGTTGTATATATTCTACACCGTGAATAAGACCAAACAATGATAGAAGGAGTTAGTTTTAAAATATAATTGAAAAACTAAACTGATACAAATCAATAATTTTTTTGATGTTGATAAATAAATCACAATGTGTAATAGTTGTAATAAATTGTTATGCCAGCCTACAATAGTAGAAGGGGTTTATGTTTAATGATCCATGCTTTTGTTTGTTTATTCTTTCATCTGTTCTGCTTTAGGTTCAAGTTTTGGTAAAAGTTTTTGGTCAGGATAGTTGTTAATGATGTTAACGACCAATCAACTTAAAAATAAATATACATGTGCCTTATGTTATGATCTTTCTAAGGATAAATTAATGGTTTGACCCCAATTTCATGGTCCATTGAAAATAGAAAATTTATCACAACTTCTAGCTATTCTTTTTATAGAGTTATTCAACGAGATATTTTTGGGTCACTCATTAGAATATCTTTTAAATATATGATTTTGATTACAACTGCATTAAGATAGAATAATTGCATGCAGAAAATTATTGCTTTTGTCACATATATATCACTTGTCAATTTAATAAAATTAAACATTTTTTTTTATTACTTTATTACAGAAGCTACAAAATAGAGCTAAGGCCCTTTAAACCAAGAAACTGCCAGTGTCAGAAAAGGACAAACTTAGAAAGGCCATGCAAATTGATTTAATGTCAAGTTGGGACAGTGATTCTGTAGATAAACTCGCCTGATCACAACTGGGATTTGACTGTCACAAGATTTTAAATCTTACATGGATAAACTAAAGTCATTTACTAGACTGTAAATACCAGAGACAGCTGAATGCACAAGGCAAAGAGCTGAGGTCCAAGTAAATCAGAGAGGCCTTGTCACAAGAAATGTACAGAACTTGCATGGATTTTTACTTAAGGGCATATGACACAAAATTGAGAGATATCAATAAAAATTTCTCTAAATTTTAATAAGGACCAATTCAAAGGTACACTTTTTGAATTTGCAAGAACAAAAATACCTTCATGTTTACTTTTGAATTATAGTTGACAGTTTTCAGTTTAAGGGGGGAACCCTTAAAATGAAGTGGTTTGGTTTATTGAATTTGATTATTTTTTAAAGTAAAAAAATGAATTACTGCTCTTTTATTTCAACATTTGCATTTTTTATTAAAATTATTTACAAGTGCAGCATATCGGTGACATCAGATTATGTTAATGTGTTTGGTTAAGCTACACATATTTCTTTTTACTTAAACTTTCTGTTGCCTTTTCTAATTAATTAAATGCTGAATAATAATTTGAGTGTGGCTCATTTCAGTGTCTTGTATTTGCTGTCAAGATTTTTCCTGTAAGATTTCACATTATTTATAATCGCTTGGTCAAAGGGAGATAACTTTTCGAATCTTCACATTAGATAATCTGCGAAGAGGATTATGTAAAATGTAAATAGTTGAAAATTAATTTTATGGTTCAATAAAATCAAAATAAGTTATTGCCATTCATTATAAATAAATTTCTATCAAAAATAAGGCTCAAAGAATTTTTTTTATTTTATTTATATAAATAATAACAAAGTACACACATCATGCACATGTTGACTTCATAAAATTTGTAAACAAAAAAAATTGAAAATAAAACTAAAAAATTTTAACTAATCAGGAGACAGTCAATACACAAAATATATTTATAAGCATATAAACGTATTATTTTCTTCAATTGTCCAAGTACATATTCAATATTCATAATTTTTTGCTTGACATTACATAATTTTTGTTGAGCCTGCAACTTTTGTTGCAGAAAGCTCGACATAGGGATAGTGATCCGGCGGCGGCGGCTACGGCGGCGGCGGCAATGTTAGCTCACTTCTTAAAAGCTATATATTTTAGAAGGTGGAAGACCTGGATGCTTCATATTTTGTATATAGATGCCTCATGTTACGAAGTTTCCGTCAGTCACATGTCCATTGTCCTTGACCTCATTTTCATGGTTCAGTGACCACTTGAAAAAAAAGTTCAGATTTTTTGCAATGTTAAATTCTCTCTTACTGTAAGTAATAGGATAACTATATTTAGTATGTGCGTACTTTGCAAGGTCCTCATGCCCGTCAGACAGTTTTCACTTGACCTCAACCTCATTTCATGGATCAGTGAACAAGGTTAAGTTTTGGTGGTCAAGTCCATATCTCAGATACTATAAGCAATAGGTCTAGTATATTCGGTGTATGGAAGGACTGTAAGGTGTACATGTCCAACTGGCAGGTGTCATCTGACCTTGACCTCATTTTCATGGTTCAGTGATTATAGTTAAGTTTTTGTGTTTTGGTCTGTTTTTCTCATATTTTATGCAATAGGTTTACTATATTTGTTGTATGGAATGATTGTAAGGTGTACATTTCTAGCGGGCAGGTGTCATCTGACCTTGACCTCATTTTCATGGTTCAGTGGTTATAGTTAAGTTTTTGTGTTTTGGTCTGTTTTTCTCATACTTTATGCAATAGGTTTACTATATTTGTTGTATGGAATGATTGTAAGGTGTACATGTCTAGGGGGCAGATGTCATCTGACCTTGACCTCATTTTCATGGTTCAGTGGTCAAAGTTAAGTTTTTGAGTTTTTGGTCTTTTTATCTAATACTATATGTCATAGGTCAACTATATTTTGTGTATGGAAATATTTTATGATCTATATGTCAGTCATGCAGGTTTTATTTGACCTTGACCTGGTTTTCAAGGTTCATTGCTCAGTGTTAAGTTTTTGTGTTTTGGTCTATTTTCTTAAACTATAAGCAAAAGGTCAACTATATTTGTTGTATGGAAGCATTGTTAGCTGTACATGTCTGCCTGGCATATGGTTCAACTGACGTTGACCTCATTTTCATGGTTCATGTTAAGTCTATGTGACAGTAGTAATAAAGCTTTAGATTTAGGAGTATCAACATAATATCAATGATTAGTAAAGAAGGCGAGACATTTCTGTGTGTGCACTCTTGTGTTGATAAAAGTTTATTTGTGTGCTATTTTATTCAATTGTACATATTTGAAGTATTTCATTACACCTTATTATTTTTATTCTTGCATACTTCATTTGGAATGAAATTTTAATCAATGTTCGAGCAGCAGGATGTTTTTTTTGTCGAGCCTGCAACTTTTGTTGCAGAAAGCTCGACATAGGGATATTGATCGGGCGGCGGCGTTAGCTAACTTTTTTAAAGCTTAATATTTTAGAAGGTGGAAGACCTGGATGCTTCATACTTTGTATATAGATGCCTCATGTTACGAAGTTTCCGTCAGTCACATGTCAAATGTCCTTGACCTCATTTTCATGGTTCAGTGACCACTTGAAAAAAAAGATCAGAGTTTTTGTAATGTTGAATTCTCTCTTATTATAAGTAATAGAATAATTATATTTGGTATGTGCGTACCTTGCAAGGTCCTCATGTCCGTCAGACGGTTTTCACTTGACCTGACCTCATTTCATGGATCAGTGAACAAGGTTAAGTTTTGGTGGTCAAGTCCATATCTCAGATACTATAAGCAATAGGGCTAGTATATTTGGTGTATGGAAGGACTGTAAGGTGTACATGTCCAACTGGCAGGTGTCATCTGACCTTGACCTCATTTTCATGGTTCAGTGGTTATAGTTAAGTTTTTGTGTTTTGGTCTGTTTTTCTCATACTTTATGCAATAGATCTACTATATTTGTTGTATGGAATGATTGTATGGTGTACATGTCTAGCGAGCAGATGTCATCTGACCTGGACCTCATTTTCATGGTTGAGTGGTCAAAGTTAAGTTTTTGAGTTTTGGTCTTTTTATCTAATACTATATGCCATAGGTCAACTATATTTGGTGTATGGAAATATTTTATGATCTATATGTCAGTCGCGCAGGTTTTATTTGACCTCGACCTCATTTTCACGGTTCATTGCTCAGTGTTAAGTTCTTGTGTTTTGGTCTATTTTTTTAAAACTATAAGTAATAGGTCAACTATATTTGTTGTATGGAAGCATTGTTAGCTGTACATGTCTGCCTGGCATGGTTCATCTGACCTTGACCTCATTTTCATGGTTCATTGCTCTTTGTTTAGTTATCTTGGTTAATGTTAAGTTTATGTGACAGTTTTTAATAAAGCTTTATACTTAGGACTATCAACATAATATCAATGATAAGTAAAGAAGGCGAGACATTTCAGTGTGTGCACTCTTGTGAATTTACGAATTATGTTAATCATGTAAATAATGTTATGTTTTTTGTTTTTTGCTTTTTGAAGTTTTTAAAATTGACAAATAATGCTAGCAGGGGAGATTATTCATTAATATTTTTATGATGCCAAACTTGAAATTTAGAGGTGCCTATGTTTGCTTTTTGTTATAACCCAATTGTTATGATTCTTAAATAATCTATACAAGTAAGCATGTTAATTTGTCAATAACCATTATTTTATTAATTAGTTTGAATTTGATGAGGTTCTTTGTTGTAGAACTTGACTTTTTTTAAACAAAAGTGTTTTTTTATTTGTTTTAAATGTTTTTAAAATTGTATAACAAACTTTTTGACATTTTATTTTAATTTATCACCAAAACAACTCTAATTTGTCAGTATCTGAATAAAATTAATTTGTTAGATACTTTGTTTCTTTTATTGAAGTATATACAAAGGGAGATAACTCAAAATTGTTTTTTTTTATTATTCTGACCCGATTAGAAGTGAAAATAACTATGCCCAAGACAGGATGACAATAAGAAAATGCTAGAAATTGTTGTGTATGGTTATGCTTTGTCCAAAAGTTTTTGTTATCTCCTGTATTGTATATTGCTGCCATTGTCAAAATCCAAATCACACATAGATAGCCTTGTCCTATAGTTTATATCTGGTGTTTGTGTTTTTTGTATGTCTTAGATTCTAACTCTTCAAGTTCTTATATAAATTCAGATGCGTTGCAATTCTTTACATATAGGTAAAGGCATATTTACAAAATGGTATTGAGCTTTGCAAATGAGTGACATGTATTCGTTGGATTATTGTTTAAGTTTCATCTGAAAAATACAGTCTTCAATGTTACTGACAAATTATACATTTGCACATTGCCATTTGAAACCACAAATATTATTCTACTGTAAATACACAGAGCAGCAATCCATGCCTTTCAAGTCTAATACTTTGTAAACATGGATCAGAAAAGTTGGAGGATCAATTTTATATGTACAGTAGCTACAAAGTTATCACCATTAAAAATTCCTGTTTTTCCTAATTTTTGTTTTTTTATTTAATTAGATATTTTCAAACCAGATATTTGGGTTAAAGTAAAAACAAATCCCCAACATCCCTTTTCCAAAAAGCAGAGGGAAAAATTCTGCCTTTTCTTTATTATTCATTTGCACTATTGTTTTGTAAGTAGTTATACAGGATTATATTGACTTTAAATTGCATTAAATTTGATGGAAGTTCTAATTTAAATAAGTCATAAACAAGAAATTTATTTGAATTTACATGTAATTAAATTACATAATTAATTAAATTTAATTTATATTTAAAATTCTTTAAATTTGAAATTTATTGAAATTTAATTTATATTAAAAGATCTTTAATTCTCAAATTTATTCAAATTTAAATTATATCAAAACTTCTTTAAATTTGAAATTTATTCAAATTTAATTTATATTAAAAATTCTTTAAATCTCAAATTTATTCAAATTTAATTTACATAAACATTTCTTTAAATTAGAAATTTATTCAAATTTAGTGTATACTTAAATTCTTTAAATTTGAAATTTATTTAGATTTAAAAATACCTTTAAACTAGGTTGAAATTTGGGAATTTATTTGCAATATTAAATTTAGTTTAAATCTATATTAAATTAGAAATTTTCCAGCAAAGTAAATGCATAATATTTTTTGTAATTTGAAATTTAATATGCATAACATATTCATTTAATTTTATATTAAATGCATCATTTCATGCAGTGAACAATTGAAAGTTTTTTGATTTTGCTGCTTTAAAAACCTTTCCTCCACATGAAACACATTATATAATAATTCGTTAAGTATGCATATCCATTCTTAAAATACAAGTACAAATAGTTTTAGTACTAACCAATTTACGTAGAGTTAACTTACAAAGTCGAAACAAATCGTAAAGCCATCGTAACACGGCACTACTGAGATAAAAAAATCATCACTTAAGCACTTGTTATAATCAAAATGTATCAAAACAAAGATAGTTCGACTCATTTGTGGATTCTTGTGAGCAGTGTTTACAAATAGTCACATGTTGATTTGAGCGGTTTACGATACTTACAAATTATAAAGAGCTTTTTTTTTACAGACAAATCAATCCATAAGCATTCATCAGAAAATTTTTACCTCTCCTTTAACGAATCCCTCAGAATGTTTGCAAGTTTTTGTGTATTATTGCCATTTTTTTTCACTGTTAATAACGGGTTATTTGCGGACTCTTGCGATATACTCCTAGTTAAGATAAATGAAAACAAATATCAGTGTATGCGAATGGGTCGTTTAGTTCAAGTAAGGGGCTTCCTGTTCGTTTGATGGTTATTGTTCATTGCATTTGATTTATCTGAATACCAATTCCCTTATATATTGTTAAATCGTCTGTCGCGTTAGAATGGACCTTACACATTAAAAGTTGTAATAAGTCGTCCGTTGGCTTGTCACTAATCAGAAATATGGCAAGTATATTTCACTTGTTTCAATGATTGATAGCATTTAATTTGTTGGTATTTTCGTTTACTTCCACTTTTGAAATTGCCTTTATGCTTGGTATTTGCATTATACTTGCCTTATCGTAAGTAAGCAATTACTACTAGTGTATAAAATTACTCATACTCAGTTGCAATTTAGGGGCTCATTTATTTAATTATTTGATGTAGCAACCTTCGAAACTTGTGAATAATTTTGATACATTGTTACAAATCGTTCTAGTACATAAGACTATCCAGCAAATAACAGAGTCGTAAGTATAAGAAGGATTAATCGCATTACAAGCACGAATTAACACAAATAATGTAAAATATGTACCGTTTGATTTGAGGGAAAGTTTTCACAACAGATTGTGGATTGTTCCTCTTAGAGCAGTGAAGTTTTCATAACACTATTGAGTGTTCACAAGTTTTAATTACATGGTATTTTTGTTTGTATATATCTTGAAGTAAAAAAGATGAACTGTACAAAAGATACCAGATTAATGTCCAATCTCATTATTCACAACACGTGACAGGATTCCACCATAAACTAGAGATGGTATCAATTAGTCCATGAGTAGGCTTCACGTTTTAATACGTTTAATCTATAATTAATAATATTCGTTAACATGACATTTTTTCACATTCCTTTTAATTCTTGCATTTTTATGACTTGAGCTTAACGATCAACTTTAAGTGCATAATCAAAGACGACTGTCACAGTAACAAACTTCTAAAATATAAAACTATAAAAACATATTATTGGCCTTTTATAGCTGACTATGAGGAATTGGCTTTGCACACTGTTAAAAGCCGTACGGTGATCGTAAGTTGTTAATGTATGTGTCATTTTGGTCTCCAGTGAAGAAACGTCTCATTAGAAACAATACAACATACAATTCTATCAAGCGAGCATTACTTTTTGAACATTTTTTTACAGCTTGTTGTAAATCTGATTGTCCATGTCTTGATATCTTTCATAACCTCTCAGGTATCAAATTGTAATTATAACAAATGATATGTCTTTTCTTCAATAAAAGTTACTAATTTAAACATTTACACTGTAATTTGTCCATTAGTCTATAACGCATATCAATAATCCCTGATCTTAGGAGTACTATTTCCTATTTTAGCCTACTGTGCTCTGTTGTAAAAGGTGGGGGTAATTTAAGATAAGAGAAGTATTATTTGGTATGACAGATGGACGTTTATGTCACATTTGCCATATTAGTGATGCCCTAGTCAAAATAATTTGAAGGTCGGCTAAAGTAAGTAGCTGAAAACATTAAACAAATGTTGCAGATCAACACACATTTGTGTCAATTAATTAAAAAACCAATGCTAAACAACCATAACGATAGTCATATAGAATTACTTTCAGCCATGACGTTGTCAATTTTCTACTTTTTTAATGGTCCTCTGGTATAGTTTGCCCCTCTTTTTTAGGAAACTGGAAAAACAGGTAATATAGACAATAACAATCAACACCAAGGAGTAAACAAAGACTCACAAAACCAAAGGACATTTACATCAACAGTTATAAATAATAAAGAAGAAAAGAAGAAACAACACCAACTCCACTAAAACAGGGAGTGAAATCAGGAGCTCCGGAAGGGTAAGCATTTTATGGTAATGTAATTAAAAAGACTGGTGTATTTTATTTATACTAGTCATTATGGATTTCAAAAGGACCATTCTCCGTAATTGACATAATTGTACAGCCGAAACATTTTACCACAGATTCATAAAAAAATGTGCCTTAAATTTTAAGCTACACATAAACATCAAATGCCAATTAATCAAACAAAACATCGAACCATTATGCTATTTCCCAAAGTGGGCAAAAAGAATATGTTGGATCTACATTGACTGTTGTGTACTTATAAATATTAATAGATTTAGAATATTGTTTTCTACATCAGCTCATGTTGTGTCTTGTGTACTATTATGTTTCTGTTTTTTTTAGCCATTTTGTTTTCGATCTATGAGTTTGACTGTCTCTCTGGTATCTTTCGCGCTTCTTATATGTACATCAGTTTTTCCAGTATTGTATGTCTTTAGTCAAATGAAAAATGTCAAAAATACTTCTTGGTAGATAAAACCTAATTTTATGATTGGCTAAATTTCTCACTCAATGACATTTGCATAAAATTACATTTTGTTGACAACAAAGTCTGAACAAAGCAAACAGATAGAAAAGATACAAATATACAAAACTAGGGGCGCAAGTCACCATTCTCTTATAACCGAAATCACTATAAAAAACAAATATGTCATTATAGAAAAACGATGACATATAGACATGATAGACAAACCACATAAACAAAAGTAAAAGATAAGTTTACAAAAATATGTAACAAAATAAAACAAACACGGAATGTATAAGTACCGAGTCAAGAGTTTAGTAGTTGGAATATGATGTAAAAATTCTCGCCACGTTGGGTCGGATACATAAGACTGATGCATAGTCTTAAGATATTGCAAGTCTATGTGCTAATAAAAAAAATAAGAATAACTTTTTGAGGTTGCATATCGTACTAAGGTTAACTTTCTGTCCATATTTTATTTACCGACATTTCCCGGTGGCAGTCCATATACCTAGTCCTTCGTCCCGGTCTACCCTTATTACAGGACCTACCAATTGCATGATTGAGAATAAGTTGTTCTCGTTCTAGCCTTTTGTCAATCATTTGCAAATCGAGTTAAGCAACTAACAAATAGCCAGTATTCACCATTTAGGTCCCTTAAAACTAAAAGCTGATTTCCGTTTGTTTCTGTGATAGGTCCTTGTGTAATAGCATTACATCACGTGGTAAAAAAAGAATGAGCACTGAAACAAGTTAATATTGAAACAATTTAACAGATGAATATTTTGATAAATTCATTATTTCACAACAGTTGAGGGGTACACGTGATACATCATACGTATATTTTGGATAGTATTCATTAAAATCAGGAAGAAAGAATATAGTTTCTGAAGCAACGTTTTATATAAAAAGGTGAGCAAGAAATTGAAAACTCCAAGTTAAATTCAGACATAGAAAGTCTATTGATAAAAAGCTGACACAGTTAAAGTTTGAATTACCATGCTATATCAATCAGATCAACAACTGTCATATTCCTGGCGGCACTTTGTAAACAAAATGATGGATTAAATTTGGTTCTATAACTAGCAAAACTTTCAACTTTAATGACATCGTCTTATACTTATTATCAACAAAAATAGATGAGAAATCCATGAGTATATAATGTTTTAGTGTGATAATAATCTGTTGTATAAATAGTCTAATAACAAAAATGCTTAACTCCGAGGACAATTTTAAACGAAATGTAACTTATCAAATGGCGACATCAATAAATCAAAAACATCAACATGATCAAAAAGATACCAGCTAGCATATGTTTAACTTGGTGAGGAATTTCCTTATGTACAAAATGTTCGATTTAACCTTGTTTTAAAGCTAACTACACCTCTAGTGTGTATAAAAATCGCATAAACTCATTTAGGTTAACAATGAAATGAACACAATAAACAGACATACAAACATACGCCACAAACCTACACTACGACTTTCCAATATAATCATATTTACAGCAGAATTAATTGAATGTGTAGGTAGAGGTTATATGTTTGGTTAGTTTGCTTGCTAGCTTAACCGTGAAGTCATTAAAAGGTAAGGTAAACTTTCCACATTTAAAAGTAGACTAGTCGAACAGATAACCAATCTAGCTATCTGTAGGGTGTGACTACTCCGAAAGGAGGGTAGTATACCTAACATAATAACAAACCAAAGATTCTACCTTTACCTACAAACTCAATGCAATTTGATGTAAGAATTATCATACATCATGATATGATTATTGGTTGATTATGTCGATAGAATGATGGATTTTACAATTCTGTTTGCCATAACCTTACTTTTATCCAATATCACCTGATTTAGTCTAATTATAATCTACGTACTATTTAAATAGAATTTTTATCAACGTATTTCTAATTGATGCTTACAGTTGAATGAATGTCTCTCAACTCAGTTTTTGAAACATAATAATTACGGAATAATAGCAAGTCATTTGATGTTAGAAAGAAGTGAATTCAATTATTATTTAAGATTTGTATTATGGCAAAGCTGATGGATATGGTAGTTACATTTTCAGTGTTTAACGCTGCTGTATTACTACAAGGTGAGTAATATAGACTTTCAATTTAGGTTTGATTACAAGAACATTTTTTTCTACATTCATTCAATAGAAAAAAATGTTTTTTGTATCAACATTGACACAATCAAACGATTCATGTACAAGGATTAAAAAGATCGGCACAATTGCCGCGAGCCAACCTCATTGGTCATGTACAAGGATTAGAAAGATCGGCACAATTGCCGCGAGCCAAACTCATTGGGAATGCCCATTTATGAAATGTTGTATTTTTATCTTTTATAATCCCTGTGTCAAAGGAAAACTGTCGTTCTTTTTTTGTGTCTTCCTCTTGCCATTTATTTCTTAGATAAATATTGTTTGTGGGTTAAACAAAAAAAAAAAGATTCATGAGTACAAGAACCAGTAGAAAAACTAGTGAAAAAAGATGAAATGATATGATACAGTTCCTTTATTTTATTTTTTTTAATTTTTTCACATCATAAAACATGTACATCGGGACAAAATACACGTGCCGATCCCATTATGAATGCTCTTTTAAAAAGTGTTATTTTGATCATCTTCCATTTCAAATGTCAGTACTGCTGATGGTTATATTCGGTGTTTGTTTTTTTTTCAGTGGTCAGTTGTTTTCCTTTTTTTGCCATGGTATTCTCTATATTAAAATGACTATTCTTTTTGCCATGGTATTCTCTATTTTAAAATGACTATTCCTTTTGCTATGATATTCTCTTTTTTAAAATGACTATTCCTTTTGCCATGGTATTCTCTATTTTAAAATGACTTTTCCTTTTGCCATGGTATTCTCTATTTTAAAATGACTTTTCCTTTTGCCATGGTATTCTCTATGGTAAAATAACTTTTCCTTTTGCCATGTTATTCTCTATTTTAAAGTTATTTTTACTTTTTCCAGGTTATTCTCTATTTTAAAATGACTATTCCTTTTGCCATGGTATTCTCTATTTTAAAATGACTATTCCTTTTGCCATGGTATTCTCTATTTTAAAATGACTTTTCCTTTTGCCATGGTATTCTTAATGGTAAAATGATTTTTCCTTTTGCCATGGTATTTTTATTTTAAAATGGCTTTTCCTTTTGCCATGATATTCTCTATTTTAAAATGACTTTTCCTTTTTCCATGGTATTCTCGATTTCAAAATGACTATTCCTTTTGCCATGGCATTCTCTTTTTTAAAATGACTTTTCCTTTTGCTATGGTGTTCTCTATTGTAAAATGACTTTTCCTTTTGCCATGGTATTCTCTATTTTAAATGACTATTCCTTTTGCCATGGTATTCTCTATTTTAAAATGACTTTTCCTTTTGCCATGGTATTCTCTATGGTAAAATGACTTTTCCTTTTGCCATGGTATTCTCTATTTTAAATGACTATTCCTTTTGCCATGGTATTCTCTATTCTAAAATGACTATTCCTTTTGCCATGATATTCTCTATTTCACAATGACTATTCCTTTTGCCATGGTATTCTCTATTTTAAAATGACTATTCCTTTTGCTATGATATTCTCTTTTTTAAAATGACTATTCCTTTTGCCATGATATTCTCTATTTTAAAATGACTATTCCTTTTGCCATGGTATTATCCATTTTAAAATGACTTTTTCATTTGCCATGATATTCTCTACTTTAAAATGACTATTCCTTTTGCCATGGTATTCTCTATTTTAAAATGACTTTTCCTTTTGCCATGGTATTCTCTATTTTAAAATGACTTTTCCTTTTGCCATGGTATTCTCTATGGTAAAATAACTTTTCCTTTTGCCATGTTATTCTCTATTTTAAAGTTATTTTTACTTTTTCCAGGTTATTCTCTATTTTAAAATGACTATTCCTTTTGCCATGGTATTCTCTATTTTAAAATGACTATTCCTTTTGCCATGGTATTCTCTATTTTAAAATGACTTTTCCTTTTGCCATGGTATTCTTAATGGTAAAATGATTTTTCCTTTTGCCATGGTATTTTTATTTTAAAATGGCTTTTCCTTTTGCCATGATATTCTCTATTTTAAAATGACTTTTCCTTTTTCCATGGTATTCTCGATTTCAAAATGACTATTCCTTTTGCCATGGCATTCTCTTTTTTAAAATGACTTTTCCTTTTGCTATGGTGTTCTCTATTGTAAAATGACTTTTCCTTTTGCCATGGTATTCTCTATTTTAAATGACTATTCCTTTTGCCATGGTATTCTCTATTTTAAAATGACTTTTCCTTTTGCCATGGTATTCTCTATGGTAAAATGACTTTTCCTTTTGCCATGGTATTCTCTATTTTAAATGACTATTCCTTTTGCCATGGTATTCTCTATTCTAAAATGACTATTCCTTTTGCCATGATATTCTCTATTTCACAATGACTATTCCTTTTGCCATGGTATTCTCTATTTTAAAATGACTATTCCTTTTGCTATGATATTCTCTTTTTTAAAATGACTATTCCTTTTGCCATGATATTCTCTATTTTAAAATGACTATTCCTTTTGCCATGGTATTATCCATTTTAAAATGACTTTTTCATTTGCCATGATATTCTCTACTTTAAAATGACTATTCCTTTTGCCATGGTATTCTCTATTTTAAAATGACTTTTCCTTTTGCCATGGTATTCTTTTTTTTTAAAATGACTTTTCCTTTTGCCATGGTATTCTCTATTTTAAAATGACTATTCCTTTTGCCATCGTATTCTCTATTCTAAACTGACTATTCCTTTTGTCATGGTATTCTCTTTCTTAAAATGACTATTCCTTTTTCCATGGTATTCTCGATTGTAAAATGACTATTCCTTTTGCCATAATATTCTCTTATTTAAAAAGACTATTCCTTTTGCCATGATATTCTCTTATTTAAAAAGACTATTCCTTTTGCCATGGTATTCTCTATTTTATAATTACTATTCCTTTTGCCATGATATTATCTATTTTAAAATGACTTTTCCTTTTGACATGATATTCTCTATTTTAAAATGACTTTTCCTTTTTCCATGGTATTCTCGATTTTAAAATGACTATTCCTTTTGCCATGGTATTCTCTTTTTTAAAATGACTTTTCCCTTTGCATGGTATTCTCTATTTTAAAATGACTTTTCCCTTTGCATGGTATTCTCTATTGTAAAATGACTATTTCTTTTGCCATGGTATTCTCTATTTTAAATGACTATTCCTTTTGCCATGGTATTCTCTATTTTAAAATGACTATTCCTTTTGCCATGATATTCTCTATTTCAAAATGACTATTCCTTTTGCCATGGTATTCTCTATTTTAAAATGACTATTCCTTTTGCTATGATATTCTCTTTTTTAAAATGACTATTCCTTTTGCCATGATATTCTCTATTTTAAAATGACTATTCCTTTTGCCATGGTATTCTCCATTATAAAATGACGTTTTCTTTTGCCATGGTATTCTCTACTTTAAAATGACTATTTCTTTTGCCATGGTATTCTCTATTTTAAAATGACTTTTCCTTTTGCCATGGTATTCCCTATGGTAAAATGACTTTTCCTTTTGCCATGGTATTCTCTATTTTAAAATGACTATTCCTTTTGCCATGGTATTCTCTATTTTAAAATGACTTTTCCTTTTGCCATGGTATTCTTAATGGTAAAATGATTTTTCCTTTTGCCATGGTATTTTTATTTTAAAATGGCTTTTCCTTTTGCCATGATATTCTCTATTTTAAAATGACTTTTCCTTTTTCCATGGTATTCTCGATTTCAAAATGACTATTCCTTTTGCCATGGCATTCTCTTTTTTAAAATGACTTTTCCTTTTGCTATGGTGTTCTCTATTGTAAAATGACTTTTCCTTTTGCCATGGTATTCTCTATTTTAAATGACTATTCGTTTTGCCATGGTATTCTCTATTTTAAAATGACTTTTCCTTTTGCCATGGTATTCTCTACTTTAAAATGACTATTCCTTTTGCCATGGTATTCTCTATTTTAAAATGACTTTTCCTTTTGCCATGGTATTCTTTTTTTTTAAAATGACTTTTCCTTTTGCCATGGTATTCTCTATTTTAAAATGACTATTCCTTTTGCCATCGTATTCTCTATTCTAAACTGACTATTCCTTTTGTCATGGTATTCTCTTTCTTAAAATGACTATTCCTTTTTCCATGGTATTCTCGATTGTAAAATGACTATTCCTTTTGCCATAATATTCTCTTATTTAAAAAGACTATTCCTTTTGCCATGGTATTCTCTATTTTATAATTACTATTCCTTTTGCCATGATATTATCTATTTTAAAATGACTTTTCCTTTTGACATGATATTCTCTATTTTAAAATGACTTTTCCTTTTTCCATGGTATTCTCGATTTTAAAATGACTATTCCTTTTGCCATGGTATTCTCTTTTTTAAAATGACTTTTCCCTTTGCATGGTATTCTCTTTTTTAAAATGACTTTTCCCTTTGCATGGTATTCTCTATTGTAAAATGACTATTTCTTTTGCCATGGTATTCTCTATTTTAAATGACTATTCCTTTTGCCATGGTATTCTCTATTTTAAAATGACTATTCCTTTTGCCATGATATTCTCTATTTCAAAATGACTATTCCTTTTGCCATGGTATTCTCTATTTTAAAATGACTATTCCTTTTGCTATGATATTCTCTTTTTTAAAATGACTATTCCTTTTGCCATGATATTCTCTATTTTAAAATGACTATTCCTTTTGCCATGGTATTCTCCATTATAAAATGACGTTTTCTTTTGCCATGGTATTCTCTACTTTAAAATGACTATTTCTTTTGCCATGGTATTCTCTATTTTAAAATGACTTTTCCTTTTGCCATGGTATTCCCTATGGTAAAATGACTTTTCCTTTTGCCATGGTATTCTCGATTTTAAAATGACTTTTCCTTTTGCCATGGTATTCTCTATTGTAAAATGACTTTTCCTTTTGCCATCGTATTCTCTATTTTAAAATGACAATTCCTTTTGCCACGGTATTCTCTATTTTAAAATGACTATTCCTTTTGCCATGATATTCTCTATTTCAAAATGACTATTCCTTTTGCCATGGTATTCTCTATTTTAAAATGACTATTCCTTTTGCTATGATATTCTCTTTTTTAAAATGAATATTCCTTTTGCCATGATATTCTCTATTTTAAAATGACTATTCCTTTTGCCATGGTATTCTCTATTTTAAAATGACTTTTTCTTTTGCCATGGTATTCTCTACTTTAAAATGACTATTCCTTTTGCCATGGTATTCTCTATTTTAAAATGACTTTTCCTTTTGCCATGGTATTCTCTATTTTCAAATGACTTTTCCTTTTGTCATGGTATTCTCTATTTTAAATTGACTTTTCCTTTTGCCATGATATTCTCTATTTTAAAATGACTTTTCCTTTTTCCATGGTATTCTCGATTTTAAAATGACTATTCCTTTTGCCATGGTATTCTCTTTTTTAAAATGACTTTTCCTTTTGCCATGGTATTCTCTATGGTAAAATGACTTTTCCCTTTGCCATGGTATTCTCTAATTTAAAGTTATTTTTACTTTTGCCATGTTATTCTCTATTTTAAAATGACTATTCCTTTTGTCATGGTATTCTCTATTTTAAAATGACTATTCCTTTTGCCATGGTATTCTCTATTTTAAAATGACTTTTCCTTTTGCCATGATATTCTCTATTTTAAAATGACTTTTCCTTTTTCCATGGTATTCTCGATTTTAAAATGACTATTCCTTTTGCCATGATATTCTCTATTTTGAAATGACTATTCCTTTTGCCATGGTATTCTCTATTTTAAAATAACTATTCATTTTGCCATGGTATTCTCTATTTTAAAATGACTATTCCTTTTGCCATGGTATTCTCTATTTTAAAATGACTATTCCTTTTGCTATGATATTCTCTTTTTTGAAATGACTATTCCTTTTGCCATGATATTCTCTATTTAAAATTAATGACTATTCCTTCTGCCATGGTATTCTCCATTTTAAAATGACTTTTCCTTTTGTCATGGTATTCTCTATTCTAAAATGACTTTTCCTTTTGCAATGGTATTCTCCATTTTAAAATGACTTTTCCTTTTGCCATGGTATTCTCTTTTTTAAAATGACTTTTCCTTTTGCCATCGTATTCTCTTTTTTAAAATGACTTTTCTTTTTGCCATGGTATTCTCTATTGTAAAATGACTTTTCTTTTTGCCATGGTATTCTCTATTGTAAAATGACTATTCCTTTTGCCATGGTATTTTTATTTTAAAATGACTATTCCTTTTGCCATGGTATTCTCTATTTTAAAATGACTATTACTTTTGCATTGATATTCTCTATTTTAAAATGACTATTCCTTTTGCCATGATATTCTCTATTTTAAAATGACTATTCCTTTTGCCATGGTATTCTCTTTTTTAAAATGACTATTCCTTTTGCCATGATATTCTCTATTTTAAAATGACTATTCCTTTTGCCATGATATTCTCTATTTTAAAATGACTTTTCCTTTTGCCATGGTATTCTCTATTTTATAATTACTATTCCTTTTGCCATGATATTATCTATTTTAAAATGACTTTTCCGTTTGACATTATATTTTCTATTTGAAAATGACTATTCCTTTTGCCATGGTATTTTCTATTTTAAAATGACTTTTCCTTTTGCCATGATATTCTCTATTTTAAAATGACTATTCCTTTTGCCATGGTTTTCTCTATTTTAAAATGACTATTCCTTTTGCCATGTTTGCCATGATATTCTCTTTTTTAAAATGACTATTAGTTTTGCCATGATATTCTCTATTTTAAAATGACTATTCCTTTTGCCATGGTATTCTCTTTTTTAAAATGACTATTCCTTTTGCCATGATATTCTCTATTTTAAAATGACTATTCCTTTTGCCATGATATTCTCTATTTTAAAATGACTTTTCTTTTTGCCATGGTATTCTCGATTTTAAAATGACTATTCCTTTTGCCATGATATTCTCTATTTTGAAATGACTATTCCTTTTGCGATGATATTCTCTATTTAAAAATGACTATTCCTTTTGCCATGGTATTCTCTATTTTAAAATGACTTTTCCCTTTACATGGTATTCTCCATTTTAAAATGACTATTCCTCTTGCCATGGTATTCTCCATTTTAAAATGACTATTCCTCTTGCCATGGTATTCTCTATTTTAAAATGACTATTCCTTTTGCCATGATATTCTCTTTTTTAAAAAGACTATTCCTTTTTGCCATGATATTCTCTATTTTAAAATGACTTTTCCTTTTGCCATGGTATTCTCTATTTTATAATTACTATTCCTTTTGCCATGATATTATCTATTTTAAAATGACTTTTCCGTTTGACATTATATTTTCTATTTGAAAATGACTATTCCTTTTGCCATGGTATTTTCTATTTTAAAATGACTTTTCCTTTTGCCATGATATTCTCTATTTTAAAATGACTATTCCTTTTGCCATGGTTTTCTCTATTTTAAAATGACTATTCCTTTTGCCATGATATTCTCTTTTTTAAAATGACTATTATTTTTGCCATGATATTCTCTATTTTAAAATGACTATTCCTTTTGCCATGGTTTTCTCTATTTGAAAATGACTATTCCTTTTGCCATGGTATTCTCTATTTTTATTCCTTTTCTTATTGGGTTTTTCTATTCTCATGTCTTAAAAAACATTCTCAATTATTATAAGACACATTTGATCTGTGGTTCCCATATTTTCATATAAGTGAAGTTAATCTACATTTTAACGTAAATGATTATTCTAACAATACCGTTTTATCCACGTAGAATAGAAATACAAGAAAATTATTTGTACATTTACAAATTAAGCAAATCAACATATACTTATCAGGATATTGAATGAATGAATGAATGAATGAATCCGTATTGCATTAGCAACAATATGGCTATAGTATAATACAAGGTATATACATATATGACAAATATGATAGAATACAGAGAACAATTAAATGAATTACATAAATGAAATAACACAGAGGTAACTTATAATAATATGTATCTTTTGTTAGCTGTGATCAGTGTTTATTGTATAACAGTTGATTTTTTTTATACATTTATTGTATATTGAACCCTATGTACAGGCATTATATCAAAATTGTTTATCCTCAAAATGGATGTCATGAAAATAATAACAAGAAGTCATCATATTTTTTCTTTATAATTATTAGTTTTCAATGGTCAGTTTTGATTTTAGAATGCGGGATTTTTCTATTTTTTTTTTATTTTTGCTATAAGTTTATCATTCTATCATTGTAATAAACTCTGTCTAAATGTATCAGGCTAATAACACAGAGTTTATCATTCAGTTAAAAGAGTCATGTTTTGTCTTGATAGTACTCATTATTTGAGCTCGATTCAAAGCATTTGAAGGGCAAAATCACACGAGAAGTAACTAAGCATTAAAAGTCAAAGGTCAGAATGATATGCCAAATATGAAATATTTATAGTGTCAAGTGCTGAATATCTGACCACTGAGCTGATAATACATTCGGGTACCAGCAATTTTCTAACAGCAGAATTGTCCTGTAATAGTATAAACCCAGGGAGAAAATTCAAGTATTTTTGTGATTGTCCCATTCATAAAGAGATGTAATTAATATTACGCAGGCAGGTTAATGCAGTTTAAAAAAATTTAGCAATGATTTTCGATGTTTGCATCGCAATCTAAATATGACGTCATTTTCCTAACTATTCGACACGTGATTGGCTAGAACGTTTCGTCGACGTCAAATTTGAGCTTGTCACCAACAGCTGATCGGGCACCTTGTTATGATAGAAGTCAGTGTCTTCAGTTCGACAACAGCACGTTAATATAGATGTGGGCTGCTTATATTTTGAGGTACGTTAGTTTTAAATTCTTTTAGCCTTCTTCCGAGGATCTTGGATATTCATTTCATTCACGATTATGAATGTAGTCTGAAGAGAAAGTTGCATGTTTACTTAAAAAATGTGGTTATTTACAAGTTTCGCTGTCATCATGATGTGGGCAATCTGTTGAAACTTCCTTTGAATTAATTTTTCACGTTAACACTATTTTACTTGCTTATAAACAATCCAATCTTTATTAGCTATTGACTTTATAAAAATAGTTTCACGTCGACAATTTGCAGACTGACCAGGGATGCATTCATGCGAGTCAAATGTTTAAATTTGGGATCTCGGTGGTCAGAAACCATGATCAACAATGCAACGTAAGCAGTAGAATTTGTTAAAATGTCCGAACAACATGCCGGCTGAGGCCCGCCACCTTTCACCTATGCCTTTATCACCCCCCCCCCCTTAATTAGTCTCGTATGCAAACACCTTAACATTTTCTTTAAATATCTATTAGGTATATTTGTACCTGAATCTTAAAATCGATTGCATGTTAAATCATTCCTTATTCCAATTTATAACATATTGTAGAAGTAAAACAAAGAATTATTCAAAATATATGCATGCATGACTCTGTGCATCATACTTATGCCTCAGTCTTTAGTAAAATTGTGTAAGCATTCACATGAGATATGTGAAAAATATTATTTATTATCATGGCCATAATTTTTTAACAACTTAAAGTTTTCATTTATGGTTTTAAATTTGATGCTAAGTCATTATAGTATTATTTTTAAATCATCCCTTTTAGTGTACATTTGGATTTTTTGTCTTTATTCATTTTTTGTCTTATCTTTCTTTTATATATAGACATAAGATTAAATTAAATATGTTATAATGCTATAATAATGTGTATCTGAAGTATATGTGTGTTTGTGTAAATCTTTTCAAATTTTGACACACTTGTTATAAAACAATTTACATCAACAGATCAATCTTAATTGTGTAATTATTGTAACTTCTTTTGCAGATTGATTTACAACTGGCACTAATAAGTTGACTGTTAATGCATAAAGAGTGTATTTTCTATGATATGAGGTCTACACAATTAAATGTAAGTATTAATTGTATTATAATGAATGATTCCCTTCAGTTCTATATTTTATATACCATTTTCTATAATCTTTATCTGTTTTGCTTATTATTCTCTATTCTTTGTATTTTAACACACCATCATTCTCTTTTATTATCAGTGTTTTCTTAATCTTTAATGTCTCAGCCTTTAAATTTTGCACTTTTGCCCATAGGGATTATTACTAGATTGGTGTATCTATTCTGTAAACACCATCCAGATCCTCAGTTTATGTGAATATATATAAGTTATCTGGTGTATTTAGTCACACTCACCCAATCTTGATTAAGTCATATTGATTATTAATAACAAATTGGCAAAGCAATGTGATGGGTAAATATCAGTTAAAGTAAGTTGTACTTACAAATTTTATTGTACTTTTACAGACAATTCATCAATTAAACTTTGTGTCAAGTTTTCTTTTAATTCAATAATGATTAAGGAATACACAAATGTGACAATTTTGACTGAAGTTTTCCATTTGTATCATAATATGAATACCAATTAATTCTAAATGCCATTAATGGTTTACATATTTTTTTCAGTACATGCATGAAGATGACTTGGAGGCAATGGTGTCATACATGTTAGTTTTAACTATAATAGCCTAACTGAAATTTGAAAAAAGTTATCAGAGGAAAAGAGTGACCACTTCTTTCTTATGAAGATCAACACACACAAGGAAATTATCAGACAATTTGTAACCAGATATGGGGGCAGTATTAGATATATGCATGAAAAGAAAGTGAAATCAATATTTTTTTAGATAAAAGCTTGATGATATATATAACAAAAATATTAAAACAGTGCTGAATATGAAAACCCCATGCCATGTCACATGTAACTTTTGGAATGCAGAGATTTTCAGTATTACAATAAAAGGAAGGATTTGATTACTATTAAAACTGACTCTGGAACATTCAAGACAAAGAAATAAAGAAATAAAAACATGAGAGAAAATGACTGTGCACTTCTTTTTTGAAGGATCAACACACAAAAGGAAATATTCATATCATTATGCATCATGTGCAGTAGTTGAGATAATTTTGGATATATACATAAAGCTGTGAACTAAGTGATAATTATAATTCAAACATCATATGTGGTACCTGCATGTACTTTAATACTGGTATATATATATTGAAATTCACAACATTTTACATGGATATATAGGAATATTCTTTGCATGATACATGTGAAATAAAAAAAGACAAGTATTGAAATAAAGAATTATCTAGTACAGCATTATCATATGAAAACCAGCAGGATGATACATGTATATGTCTATACATTTTTTATGGATCATAGAAACCTACAAGGAAGTATTGTATGCATTGTTATAAGGATTATTAGTTTAAATTCAATGTGACATATGCAATGCCTTTTGTTTTAATTTTGAGAAAACTATTTGAAATGAATGAAAATTTATAAGTTTCTTTGACATTGAAACCTTTGAAATAGTCATATTTGTATGTAATAGGCAGATACTACTTATACTGAACTCAAGGCTTTCACATGCATACAACTTTATTGAATAAACAAATAGATTTATCTCAAGGAAATTTCTTTTTTTAATGTTTTTTTTCTATAATAATTTACTGTTTTGTACTGGAAAAAGTGCAATGAATGAATGATGCACGTTCAAAAAATGAACATAGCTCTAGAAATTATTACTTATAGCTGATATAGTTTTAAAAAAGACCCATTCACACATGTATGTGATGTGAAAGTAACTGATCCTTATAATTCAGTGAATTAATTAAAAATGTTTTTAAATAAAAAAACATTGAAAAAAACTTTAATACGGCTGAATAGATAAATATTTCTCATAAAACATGAGTTTGATAGAAGGGGCTACATACTACCATGCACTAGTGCTTGTTTTAAAAAGTGTTTTCCCTATCAGGAGAATCATTTTGTTTAAGAAATACTGTTATGCCGTTCGTCATCACGTTATTTCACTACATCTGCTAAACCTTGGTAATCTAAAAGTCGTAAAGACCCTTTGACATTCAAATTTAAGGAAGGAAGCAAGATAATATTATTTGCAATCGGCAGATATAACACACATATGTTTAGAAATGAACACTTGGTTACGAAAACCCTCACAAAGTATAACGTCAGAGTATCCCCCCTTTTTTTCTCTTCGTATGCATGGTGATTCTTTAAAGATTCATGAACAACTCAAGTATGAAAATGTGAAAAAAAACATTATTTTACATCTTTAATGTGTTTATCTCTAGTCAGAAACTATTAAAATGTCGATTATTTTTTTCCCTGCATTTTTACACCGAAAAGGGGAATAATCGATCTGAATCAATTCAGTGTTTAAATGTCGCCGAGTAAGGACTTGGATATCATTCATCTATAAAGATCGCATTGGCACACTCCGTTAACATTTATTGATCTCTTTAAAACTTGGCTTATTTATTCTTGAAAAGCTCATGAATACGGAGATTACTGTTTTTTGTTTTTAACATGAATATAACATATCTAAAATTGGCAAAATAGTTGACTTTTGGTGGGGCCACGGTTGGATTGTATGTCATTTCTGTTATTTTTTATTATAAAAGGGCACATTTAAAGAATGAAACAGCTGTTACGGGAAAGATAACATATTTGTCAACCAAATACAACTTTATTTGTATTCATTTGTCTAGTTCTATGGGGTGTGCCATGCTCTTGAAGTTGGCCGTTCACACGCCATCTTTGAATTCTGCCCGTTACCATGGCAACCAGATGGATGGTTCTGAGACACCAGAAATTAAAACTTTGGATAATATTAGGGATGATAAAAATAAGTTCTGGGTATGAAAGTTTCTAGACAAAAAATCTAAATAATTTCAAATTTCATTGATTTTTATATGAATAAATAGCCGATTTACTCTCGAACAGCATTAACCTACCTGCGTAGGAATGATATTGAAGTCATTTTGAATCAGATGGACATTTTTAACATTTATTAGTTTGAAGGTGTGAATAGAAACATGTATAAAGAGGTTACATAGCAGAATATCAACAACTTAATATTTATATAAAATACAAAATAATTATATCAATGAATATTCCTTACAATCTATTAAAGACAAGCAGCCTATTGTACATGCGCATCAACTAACGCAACTTGGTTGTGACATTAAAGCTCTATGACGTTCTTTCTAACGATGAAGATATATTGTAAAGTTTTAAGAACAAAAAAACATTTTTGTGTTATATTTCGTTTAATAGGAAAAAAATTTAACGGACAAACTTCAACCAATCTAACATATACAAATTACTCATCCTCTCAGAATCTAGTTATGTCAATGTTCATACTTCCAAACGTGTGTTTGAATTCCCCTTGTTAAAGAACTGATTTGTCAATCACAAGTTTTGGTTAACTCTTATTAAGATATAAGCGAGAATGCATTTGATTCTGAAACAGGTTTTGTTTTCACTTAAGCTGACAATTCAATCAATAAAATCGTGTTTGAATGAACGTTAATGCCCCTAGAGTATTGATGACTGTGTAAGGAGTTTTTGAATACTACACCATGGCAAAAATAGAAAAAAATAATAAAAAAAGATCAATAGTAAACAAAACACACAAAACTAACTGATTACTGAGTAAACAAATCCCACCAAAAGCGGCACCCCTTGTGTTGATCCTGTAAGTGCAACCTTATTGATAGTTTAGTTATGTCACTTTTAAAGACAAGAAGTTATTACGATTAATCGAAAATATCTGACAACAATTATCTCGTTCCAAATAATGAGTTCATTAACCATCACCAGCCAAGTAGTCAGCACTTTTGTGTTGATTTGAGTCATCATATCGCATTGAAATGTTCATATTTATAAATTAACTGTTAACAAAACTTTTAAATTTTGAATTTCTGAGGCTTATCTACCTCAGGAATAGATTACCTTAGCTGTATTTGGCAAAACTTTTAGGAATTTTTGGTCCTCAATGCTCTTCAACTTCCTACTTTATTTGGCCTTTTAAACATATTTGTATTCGAGCGTCACTGATGAGTCTTTCGTAGACGAAACGCGCATCTAGCGTATATATAAAATTTTAATCCTGGTATCTGATTAATTTGCAACCCGGTAAAGACTGAAATGGAAAAATCGAAATATTACTGTTTATTACGCAATAATATTGGCATTAGGCTATATTTCTTATTGATTTTGCCATTTAATTAAAGACTTTCTGTTTTAAATTTTAGTCGGTGTTCAGATTTTTTGTGATTTTTCTTTATACATACGCTACATGTTTAACAAATAAACACGCTGACATGAAAACCAAACGATTTTGTTTACATTTTTCTTCAGGCAAGCCTTGAAATGTTCTATTGAATGTACTGTCAAAAACTTTTCTGAGAATCTATATTATATCTACACTATTTTTACATGCATGGTGTTTAAGTTAACTAAAGACTCCAACCTTCAACCAGGATATACAATTTTAATGCACCACTTCTTTAACGATATGACAGCTCGACAGGAAATATATTTAGAATAAATGAATTAAAATGTTCATTTTCATCTTAAATTTATAAAAGTAGATTATTGATAAACTTCATTTCATTTTATGAAAGAAAAAGTTTACATTATATTCTGAAAAATTGACTTGAAAATGTTCGTCATCATCTTATTAAAGTAGATTATTGTTAAAAGTAATTAAACAAATATCCTTTGTAAAGGACAAGTTAACAAGTATTGCTGCCAGATATTCAATAGATAGGGACGGAACTAAATATACAAAATCAAGCCTACGATTCGAGTTCAACTTATCAGTCAGTACAAATATGAATGAATATAGTTCAGAAAGTAATTTTGTCTGCAGGAATACAATGTTGTAGTTGCTAATATGTTGATTATTATTATACAAATGTCTTTAAACGGCCTTTTATTATCTTTTTTTTCAATTTTTTTTTTCATTTTTATCAATAATATAACGCTTTATATAAGCTGTGTCGCTGCCTTTGAAATAATTTTCAAAACAGTTTCGTCCATCAGATGTAAAGAATTGCCTACAAATATGTCATTTTCTAACAAAACTAAATTTATAAAAGATTCAATGTATGGTCACCAATAGGACGACAGCAAACGAAAAACAAAGGTTTCCCGAAGAGATCTGCTCAGAAGGTTCAACGATAGTAGGTAAAACAAAATTACACGTCTGGCTTTTAATGTCAAATATCTACATTTGTTTTTTCTTTGTCTTGTTGACTTTAAACGGGTTTGGAAATATAAAAGAAAAATTCAAACGTAAGCCAAAAAAAAATACGTACCAAGAGGATTTGACTATACAACAAACCACGTGATCATTTCGATATCTTAATTAAGCTAAATATAAAATGTCAACGGTACGTGATAGCGTCAACGGACAAATGCGTGTAGCTGCTAAATGTAGCCGCTTTTCAGTCTGCACTATTTACCGTAGAAAAGAATGAGATAACAATATCTAATCACATTCCCTCCTGATCAAATTTTACATCTGGCAGTTGATGGTGGTCTCTTTCTCAATCACAAACATCTTCCTTTTTTATACATGATTTAATAAACTTAACAATTATTGTCCGATTATAAATTTTGAAATTGTTACGAAACTAAAGTTTCAACTTCCTCAGGAAAAGTTAACTTCAGATGACTATGCGGTATGGGCTTTGCTCATTGTTGAAGGACGTACGGTGACCTATAGTTGTTAATGTCTGTGTCATTTTGGTCTCTTGTGGACAGTTGTGTCATTGGCAATCATACCACATCTTATTTTTTTAAATTTAGATGAATTTGGCTATTTATTTTAGGTATTTTGTTTTTATCATATAGCTCTTCAACGGTTTTGGTTCTTATATATCTTCGTATTTCAAATGTTTGGCTTTGAGCGTTCCGGATGAAGGTCAATCCAGAAAAGCGCTTCGGACGCATAAAATTATTAAACGTGTTGTTTTAAATATTTTATAACAATATACAATATAGCTGATACTTTTGGTACGTAATCGGGACCAAAATCGTGATAGTTTAGTTATGTCACTTTCAAAGACAAGAAGTTATTACGATTAATCGAAAATATCTGACAACAATTATCTCGTTCCAAATAATGAGTTCATTAACAATCACCAGCCAATTTGAACCGTATTCGCGTCAATATAATGATTCGAATACAATATAGAAGTTCAATATCGTTCATAAATAAAAAAAAATTATGCTGATGTTTCATGGTGTAATTGTGAACAAATAACAAGTTTTTTGTATCCTTTGTTATTCTTTTTCGCCTTTTTTCTCTTTATATTTTTTACTTTTTTTTATATCAACAATATATTGTTTAAATGGTAAAAAAATGTTTAGAAATTCCATTCCTTTGTAATTAGAATATTTGGCAATGTAGATTATTCGTTTTTATGTTGTAATGTTACACCACTGTCCCAGCAGGTAAGAGGGAGGGTTGGGGTCCCGTTCACATGTTTAACAACCGTCATGTTCTGTATGTATGTATAAAAAAGAAC
The DNA here is from genome assembly GCF_965363235.1 of Mytilus galloprovincialis. NCBI lineage: Eukaryota > Metazoa > Mollusca > Bivalvia > Mytilida > Mytilidae > Mytilus > Mytilus galloprovincialis. The sequence goes on from NC_134851.1 coordinate 8,304,302, forward strand.
ATGTGGTATGATTGCCAATGAGACAAATGTCCACAAGAGACCCATATGACACATACATTAACAACTATAGGTCACCGTACGGCCTTCAACAATGGGCAAAGCCCATACCGCATAGTCAGTTATAAAAGGCCCCGATTTGACAATGTCAAACAATTTAAACGAGAAAACTAACGGCCTTATATAAATAAAACAATGAACGCAAAACAAATTTGTAACACATAAACAAAATGACAAACACTGAATTACAGGCTCCTGAATTAAGGCAGGCACATACATTCATAATATGGCGGGGTTAGACATGTTAGCGGGATTCCAACCCTCCCCTAACCTGGGACAGTACTTTAACAGTACAACATAAGAACGAAGTATAAAAATCAGTTGAAAAAGGCTTAGCTCATCAGATGGACAAATATAAGACAGGAGCCTTTAATTTAAAGATTGTCGTTTGTGTATGTGTTACATATAGTTTTTCGTTCATATTTTGCACATAAAAAAGGCCGTGCTTTTTCTCATTTGAATTTCTTTACATTGTCATTTCGGGGCATTTAACAGCTGACTATGAGGTATGGGCTTTGCTCATTAATAAGGGCCATACTGTGACCCGTAGTTGTTAATGTCTTTGTCGTTTGGTCTCTTGTGGAGAGTTGTCTAATTGACAATCATGCCACAACGTTTTATATATATTTCAGTAAATCAACGACATAATATTTCTCTAAATGTCAGCGTATATATTCAAAATGGTTTGTCTGAATAGTAAAATATTTGTCTTAGATTTTGTCACTAACGTATTTTTAGTTTTAAATAGGTTTTGAATATAAAAACAACATTTAGACCGTTAAAAAATGATAATCTGTATTGGAAGTGTTTTATCAGTTATTAGTAACTTTTTTTCTAAAGATTATCTGTATGCTCTAATTACTTTCAACAGTTCAATTCAAAATGTGGAAATGGACAGAATTGTTTTCATTTTGAATATGTATTTTGCCTAGAAATTGTAAAACATGCTTTTCAAAGCTGATTTTATACTTCCCTTAAAATCATTTTTTTTAAATTTGTTTAATTATGTACACGTTTTCTTTTGCATTTAAAAACATAATAGGACTATTTGAAGTCAGCATATGAAACAAATGTGTTACAGAAAAATTGTCACATTGGTCGGATCACATGCAACGAAATAAATAAGTAGATAATATTTACTTTACAATTTTTGCAACAGATATGCATGATATGGGAGAGTTATCATATTCAGCGGAAGCTGCCTTCTTATTTTGACACAGATATACTAGCGAGGAGAAGATATACATGATAGACTAGCGAGAGGAGAAGATATACATGATATACTAGCGAGGAGATGATATACATGATATACTAGCGAGGAGAACATATACATGATATACTAGCGAGGAGAAGATATACATGACATACTAGCGAGGAGAAGATATACATGACATACTAGCGAGGAGAAGATATACATGATACACTAGCGAGGAGGTGATATACATGATATACTAGCGGGGATAAGATATACATGATATACTAGCAAGGAGGAGACATACATGATATACAAGCGAGGAGGAGACATACATGATATACTAGCGAGGAGAAGACATACATAATATACTAGCGAGGAGGAGATATACATTATATACTAGTGAGGAGAAGATATACATAATATACTAGCAAGGAGGAGACATACATGATATACTAGCGAGGAGAAGATATACATGCTATACTAGCGAGGAGAAGATATACATGACATACTAGCGAGGAGAAGATATACATTATATACTAGCAAGGAGAAGATATATATGATATACTAGCAAGGAGAAGATATACATGATACACTAGCGAGGAGAACATATACATGATATACTAGCGAGGAAAAGATATACATGATATACTAGTGAGGAGGTGATATACATGATATACTAGCGGGGAGAAGATATACATGATATACTGTGAGGAGAAGATAGACATGATATACTAGCGAGGAGATGATATACATGACATACTAGCGAGGAGAAGATATACATGACATACTAGGGAGAAGATATACATGATATACTAGCAAGGAGAATATATACATGATATACTAGCGAGGAGAAGATATACACGATATACTAGCGAGGTGGAGATATATATGATATACTAGCGAGGAGAAAATATACATGATATACTAGCGAGGAGAACATATACATGACATACTAGCAAGGAGAATATATACATGATATACTAGCAAGGAGAATATATAAATGATATACTAGCGAGGAGAAGATATACACGATATACTAGCGAGGTGGAGATATACATGATATACTAGCGAGGAGAAGATATACATGATATACTAGCGAGGAGAACATATACATGACATACTAGCAAGGATAATATATACATGATATACTAGCGAGGAGAAGATATACATGCTATACTAGCGAGGAGAAGATATACATGATATACTAGCGAGGAGAAGATATACATGATATACTAGCGAGGAGATGATATACATGACATACTAGCGAGGAGAAGATATACATGACATACTAGGGAGGAGAACATATACATGATATACTAGCAAGGAGAATATATACATGATATACTAGCGAGGAGAAGATATACACGATATACTAGCGAGGTGGAGATATACATGATATACTAGCGAGGAGAAGATATACATGATATACTAGCGAGGAGAATATATACATGACATACTAGCAAGGAGAATATATACATGATATACTAGCAAGGAGAATATATACATGATATACTAGCGAGGAGAAGATATACACGATATACTAGCGAGGTGGAGATATACATGATATACTAGCGAGGAGAAGATATACATGATATACTAGCGAGGAGAACATATACATGACATACTAGCAAGGGGAATATATACATGATATACTAGCGAGGAGAAGATATACATGATATACTAGCGAGGAGAACATATACATGACATACTAGCAAGGAGAATATATACATGATATACTAGCGAGGAGAACATATACACGATATACTAGCGAGGAGAACATATACATGACATACTAGCAAGGAGAATATATACATGATATACTGGCGAGGAGAAGATATACATGATATACTTGCAAGGAGAATATATACATGATATAATAGCGAGGAGAAGATATACACGATATACTAGCGAGGAGAAGATATACATGACATACTAGCAAGGAGAATATATACATGATATACTAACGAGGAGAAGATATACACGATATACTAGCGAGGTGGAGACATAGATGATATACTAGTGAGGAGAAGATATACATGATATACTAGCGAGGAGAAGATATACATGATATACTATCGAGGAGAATATATACATGATATACTAGCGGGGAGAAGATATACATGATATACTAGCAAGGAGAATATATACATGATATACTAGCGAGGAGAAGATATACACGATATACTAGCGAGGTCGAGATATACATGATATACTAGCGAGGAGAAGATATACATGATATACTAGCGAGGAGAACATATACATGACATACTAGCAAGGAGAATATATACATGATATACTAGCGAGGAGAAGATATACACGATATACTAGCGAGGAGAAGATATACATGACATACTAGCAAGGAGAATATATACATGATATACTGGCGAGGAGAAGATATACATGACATACTAGCAAGGAGAATATATACATGATATACTAGCGAGGAGAAGATATACACGATATACTAGCGAGGAGAAGATATACAAGATATACTAGCGGGGAGAAGATATACATGATATACTAGCGGGGAGAAGATATACATGACATACTAGCGAGGAGAAGATATACATGATATACTAGCGAGGAGAAGATATACATGATATACTATCGAGGAGAAGATATACATGATATACTAGCGAGGAGAAGATATACATGATATACCAGCGAGGAAAAGATATACATGATATACATGTACTAGCGAGGAGAAGATATACATGATATACTAGCGAGGAGAAGATATACATGATATACTAGCGAGGAGAAGATATACATGATATACTAGCGGGGAGAAGATATACATGACATACTAGCGAGGAGAAGATATACATGATATACCAGCGAGGAGAAGATATACATGATATACTAGCGAGGAGAAGATATACATGATATACTAGCGAGGAGAAGATATACATGATATACCAGCGAGGAAAAGATATACATGATATACTAGCAAGAAGAAGATATACATGATATACTAGCGAGGAGAAAATATACATGATATACCAGCGAGGAAAAGATATACATGATATACTAGCAAGGAGAAGATATACATGATATACTAGCAAGGAGAAGATATACATGATATACTAGCGAGGAGAAGATATATATGATATACTAGCGAGGAGAAGATATACATGATATACTAGCGAGGAGAACATAGACATACATGATATACAAGCGAGGAGGAGACATAGATGATATACTAGCGAGGAAAAGTTATACCCTAAAAACCATGCGAATGTTTTCATATAATGTTGATTTCTTGGGAAAAACATAAATGTATAAGTCATGTCAATATGTCAACATTTTGATTGGATGATACAAGATATTTGACTCTATTCCATAGTCTAACGGGGTATAATTGTTTGAATGTCACTCTGTCGTGCAGACAAATCTAAAATCGATAACTCAAAAACAATGAAATGAATTCAGCCCCATAAAGTAAACACACAGCCCTAGATCTACGTTTTTGCCGTATAATGTTTTCAAAGGCTGTTATAAAAATGTATAATATATTGCTTTGCGTCTGTTGTTTTTCGAATTACAGTGTCGTTGTTATGTGTGTGAATTTAGTTTAAGCACTTTTTATTTTGAATTCAACTGTTAAAGACAATTATATTGTAGGAACAGGGCTAAGAGGGTGATACAGCAGATGTGACCCCTCTTTTCTAGAGGAAGAAAAATGCTGTATCACGCTCTAAGTTATGAGTTACAAAGGAGAAGCAGCTGAAATTCCAAAGTAGTTTTACTGAGGCTATATTATCATTTCGTTTTCGACTGTTTAGTACGAATTCCTTTTGGTATATTTCCATTGTCCTTCTTCATGACAAAAGGTATGGTGTTTTCGACGTTTATATTATTTTATTATATAAGAAATTCGGTGTTGATCTTATGTGAAGACATATTTTTCTCTTATTATTGTGGTTTTTTTTTACATTTCTTGATCGGTGTAAGAAAATAATTATCCTCACTAGAAAAATACAAGTTTGCTGCAAATTATTGCTTAAAACTTATCATCTATACATGTTGATGTCATAAATAATGATCATGCCCGATGACGTCACATATAAAGAACACATTTTTTTCAAAAGTTTTAAAAAGAACGGATAACAACCATTAGAGATGCGGATTCTACTACTATAACTCGAGTGTTACGATATACCTCCACTCTCAACATTTAAATAATAACTATTCATAAACATCGGCAAGCCTCTTGCTTTAAATGTTGCTTTATATCATTGCAATATCAAGTTATAATAAATTAATTAACGATAATATATATTATTTTGTTCACAACATGCATCATGTTATAGATATATAGTAGTGAAGAAATGCAAAAATGTTTCATTTTTTTCAGGTATTTTTGCAACTGGGTTTTCTGATAGGTGGAGTGTCGTTCACGAAAATTCAGAATGTGATATTGAGGATTGGGGGTCGGATTTAAAAAAGATATATGATACTAAAGATACCATGTACTGTGCCAGTCATTGCACTGCAACTGATGGATGTTCAAGTTTTGAATATAACTCGGTGAATGCAGTATGCAGACTTTTCGACCGTTCTATTAAACGTAATAACGAAAGTTCGTGTACACCAGGAAACAAAGCTTACTCTTACAGAAGATGGAAAGGTATAGTCTGTTTTACATGTATTTGGTACATATGATATGAGTAGAAATGATTATCCATTATAGTCTCAAACTACAAACTCAAAATACTTGCTATATAACCAGCCATAGAAATGAAAAGATGTGGTATATGTGCCAATCCCACATCTCTCCCTTTAGATCATAATATGTATTATCACCATGCCATAGAGATAGGAATGGATGATACGGTTTTGAAATAAGAAGCAATATGATAAAAACAAAAAGATTTGGTATTAGTGCCAATGAGAAAACTCTCAATTCAATTCATGATGTGTATTATCTCCAATCCATAGAGATAGAAATAGATGATACGGTTTTGAAATGAGTAGCAATAAGATAAAAAAAAAAAAGAAGAGATTTGATATTAGTCCCAATGAGAAAACTCTCAATTCAAGTCATAATGTGTATTAACACCAATGCACTGAAATTAGAAGAAATGATATGAGTAGCAATGAAATAATCACAAATTCAAGTGAAAATGTGTACACACTCAAAATACTTGGTAATCAACACATCATAGATATAAGAAAATGTTGTATTAGTGCATATGGGACAACTCTCCATCCAAGTCACAATGTGTATAAACAACAATATATAGAAATAAGAGCATATGCTATAAGTTATCCATCCAAGTAAAAACGTGTACAAACTATAATTATTTGGTAATCAATCAGTAAATCAGTAATAGATGATGTTTTACCAGTGCGAATTTATTCACTATTTTGAAATGTGATATTTTTTTTTCTCTAATTTTTATGCTATTTTCACATTTCCTGATCAGTGTGACAAATATTTCTCCTCACTTGTGTGAAAAAATCAAATGATTGGTTGTAATTTAATTGTGACTAACAATTTTCTTATGAATGTTCTTATTGTGACGTCATGAAAAAGTCGAACATGCCTGATGGCATCACATAAAAAGGTAAATAAATTTCCTAAACCTTTAATAAGGAAGGGTAAAAAGCAATTAGAGAAACAGACTCAACCACTGTAACCCGTGTATTACGTTATTTTTCCACTCTTAACAGTAACATTTGAATTATTTAAAAAGCTCGACAAGCCTCGCGCTGAGCTTTAAAAATTAAAATTTAATTGTCTCGAGTTGGGAAATATCGTAATACACTTGTAGCAGTTGTGGAATCTATACACCACCCGATTTAAACGCATTTGTTCTCATTATTATTATTATCATTATTTATATTATTATCTTATCTGAGGACGTACAAGACAGGGGTGATCTAAAAACGTTATGTTAGCATTGTCATTGGTTTCAATGAATAACATTGATGTCTCAGTAAAATCCAAAGCGATAATTTTACATGTGAAATACACGTGGTTGTACGTTGGATCATCAAACTGTTCGATAGAACATCTTTATATAGTACCGACTACTATTATGTCTACAGTTACAAATGGTCTTAAAACATTATGTGGTGAGATATATTCTACCAGTGGTGTTAACCAGATGTGGGTTTTCAAAAATTCGAAAAATCTACTGCTCAATCGTCGATCACAACATCCACAATCTTTGCTATTTTGCAGAAACATAAAGACTTTTGATTTGTTTACGCTTTACACTATTCTTCCCCATGCTCATTCATGTCATTTGAATGATCGACTTCAACATCTCATTAAACAGAGTTTTTTCTATAGAAATGGGAATCCTAGATATAAATTTATTGTTTGGGGTAACAAAAATTCATATTTTGTGAAGAACCGCACTGAATCTACCAAAAATTATTCTATATATGATATTATCAGAATGCTGGACTTTTGATCGACAATATATTTGTTGATTTGAATGACTCATATTTCAACAGACAGTCGGTAAAGCAATGTGTACTAATTGTGTACTTCTACTAGCCGATTTGTTTTGGTACTTGTATGAAGCAGAATGCATTCAAAACCTTCTAGAATACAAACACAAAAAGCACCTTGCGAAAACTTTATTTTTTCATTCCAATATATTGATGATGTCATATAATTGAATGACACTTATTCAAGCCAATACTTGCATTTCATATATCTCAGTGAGCTTGAAATTTAGGATACTTATGATTCTAGAGGTACTGCTCCTTACCATAAACTTTACCTCAATATTGACACGGATGGACGAATTCACTAGAAACTATATGATAAATGGGACGATTTTAACTTCCCAGTTACCAATATTCCATTGCTCAGCAGTAATATACCCTCTGTCCCTTTGTAAAGATGGTAAAGATAATTAAGCATTCAGTTCATTTATTAGATTTTAGCTTGGATCAACGAAATTTACGCGATATATTTGGTTTATAGTTTGATTCAGAAGAAACTCCGACATAGCTAAATAATACAATTAATTTATGTATTACAACCACAATTTAATATTAATTAGTATAGTAATTGTAATTTTAACTGTTATTAATAAATGTTATATAAGTCATACAAATATTATCTTGAATTCCATCCAAATTCTATCTTAATTTGAGGAACTCGTTTTAGAAATTCAAATGTGACGTCACTGTGTGAGTTGAACTAGCTTTGGTTAAAACGGCTGTGTATTCTTGTCATGTAGCCGTTTTTATTCTGTAGCTAGTCAACACTTCTGTTTGATCATGTTTATCTATTATAAAGTCATTTTATGAAATGTACTTTTTGCAAAATTATGAATTATTCTAAATATAAAGGATGTTATATTCCAAGGCGGATAACCCTGCCCGTATTGATCACAACTTTTTGGAACTTTTGATCCTCAGTGCTCTTCAGCTTGGTACTTGTTTTGGCTTTTACACTTTTTTCATCTGAGCTTCACTCGTTAGTTTTGTGTGGACGAAACGTACGTCTGGTGTATTAAATCTTAAAACTGGTACCTTCTTTTGGCTATTATTCGTGTGTTTCTCTGTCTTATATTTTCTCCCATTTATTTGAATTGTAGTCCTGTCATGTAATGTTGTCCTTTTATTGTTATAATTAATATTGCCATTAAAGCGGGAGATTTAACATGCCACAAAACCAAGTTCAATCCACAATTTTTTTTTTAAATACCCTGTACCAAGTCAGGAAAATTACCATTGTTAAATTATAGTTCGTTTCTTGTTTGTTACGGGTATGCATGTAGTAGGCGGCATAACCCTTTGCTGAAGGTACAGTAAATAGTTCCTGGCATGCATGTTTAACGCACCGTAACCCTTTGCTGTAGGTAGAGTAAGTAGTTCCTAACCACCATGCATTACGCGTCATAACCCTTTGCTGTAGGTAGGGTAAGTAGGGTAAGAAGTTCCTGGCATGCATGTATCATCCGCCATAACCCTATGTTGTAGGTGTGTCCCGTAGGCTAGATAAGAAGAAGTGTCTCACATGCCTGTATCGCATCATAACCCTTTGTTGTAGGTAGGGTAAGTAGTTCCTGTCATGCATAAATTATGCGTCATAACCCTTTGCTATAGGTATGGTAAGTATTTCCTGGCATGCATGTATATCGCGTCATAACTCTTTGCTGTAGGTAGGGTAAGTAGTTCTGTGTATGCATGTATTATGCGCCATAATCTTTTGTTGTTGGTAGGTATACAGTTTCTGGAATGCATGCATTACGCGCCATAACTCTATGCTGATTATGTCCCGTAGTCTAGAGAGGAGGACGTGTCTAACATGCATGTATTACGCGCCATACCTCTTTGTTGTATGTATGTCTCGTAGTCCAGAGAGGAGAACGTGTCTAACGTGCATGTATTACACGCTTTTAACCCTTTGTTGTATGTATGTTCCGTAGGCTAGCGAGGAGGACGTGTCTGACATGTGTGTATTACGCGCCATTTCCCTTTGATGTATGAATGTCCCTTAGTCCTATAATATAAGACTCCGAAGGTTCAAATCATTTACATTCAACGTTTTTTATCGGATTTTTTTTTTACTATCAATTTATGAGTTTTGAACAGCGGTATACTACTGTTGCCTTTATTTTTGAACCTCGGAGTCTTATAAGAATAAGAATAAGAATTAAAAACCAATTGTTCAGAGAACAATTGAAGGTCTTTCCACTGAAAACAATGCATTTTAATATGAAAGTTGTAAAATTAAGTTTAAAATGTCATTTCAATCGTCAACTGATAGGTTATTGTACGCTGATTCCAGAAATATATGGTTTCTATACAATATTTTTTAAATAAGGGAGATAATTTGTTACTTTCGGTTTGAAAAATGTTACTTCCGATAATATTTGAATATTTAATTGACACTGATTCCAAAAAGATCTGGTTCTATATACTTTTTTATTAATAAAGTACAAAAATAGCTACTTCCGGTTTACACAAGGTCACTTCCGGTTGTTTTTTTCAAGGTTAAATGGTTTGATACCTTTCGCCAAAAGTCTCATGGATATATCATGTATAAATATGAGCTGAAAGCAAAGGTCAAAAACTAGAACGTCAAATTAATCTATGACCTTGAGATCAATTTCAAGGTCATAAACCAAGGACCTCAAATCAAAAGACCATAGGACTTAATTATATTTGGTTAATCAGTTATATCACCATACACGTATTTTTAAATACAAGAGGGGAGAAAACTCACTTTTACGTTCAACGTACCCTTGCAATCAAAATTTACGTGTTACAACATGTCGCAACTAACAATTTAGAAAAAATAATTTGTCGATATCTTATACAGTTTCTGGAAATTAGTGGAAATAAGCCAAATTCAAAAATTGGAATATGACCTTGACCTTTGACCTTGACCTAATTTTTATTTTTTTGGACCAAGGACCTCAAATAAAAAGATCCTTGGTCTTTAGCACTTATGGTTTACAAGATAGAAATGCATATCACTTATATCAAATGCAAAAGGGGAAATAACTCTCATATGGAGCTTTCATATTACTTCGGTCAAAATAGGCAAATCATGCGAAGGATATAACGAGCAATTTTGTAAAATAAATTTGTCATAATATTTTACGGTTGCGAAGGAGATGCGCTAACAAGGAAAACAGCGTTTGGGGAGATAACTCCTACAAAGAAAAGTATTCGTTTACGCAGGGTAAATTTCAAAAGCGCATAAACTGTTCGATATCATATACCAAATATCTAAGCGACATATTGCGAAACAAATGTTTATCGCAAGAACAAAATAAGGCGGAAGAAAAAAAAAAAATTAAAAACCAATTGTTCAGAGAACAATTGAAGGTCTTTCCATCAAAACAATGTATTTTGATATGAAAAGTTGTGAAACTAAGTTTAAAATGTCATTTCAATCGTCAAATGATAGCTCCTAGTAAGCTGATTCCAAAAATATATTGTTTCCATACATTTTTTTTAAATAAGGGAGATAATTTGTTACTTCCGGTTTGAAAAATGTTACTTCCGATTATATTTGAATATTTACTTGACACTGATTCCAAAAATATCTGGTTCTATATACTTTTATATTAATAAAGTACAAAAAATAGCTACTTCCGGTTTACAAAAAGTCACTTCCGGTTGGTTTTTTTAAAGGTTAAATGGTTTGAGACCTTTTTCTAAAAGTTGTATATCTTTATCATGTATACATATAGAATAAAAGCAAAGGTCAAAATCTAGAACGTCAAATTAAGCTATGACCTTGAGATCAATTTCAAGGTCATAAACCAAGGACCTCAAATCAAAAGACCATAGGTCTTAATTATATTTAGTTAATGAGTTATATCACCAAACGCGTATTTTTAAATACAAGAGGGGAGAAAACTCCCTTTTACATTCAACGTACGCTTGCAATCAAAATTTACATCTTACGACATGTCGCAACTAACAATTTAGTAAAAATAATTTGTTGATATCTTATACAGTCTTTGGATATAAGTGAAAATAAGCCAAATTCAAATATTAGAATATGACCTTGACCTTTGACCTTGACCTAATTTTCATTTTTTGGGACCAAGGACCTCAAATCAAAAGATCCTAGGTCTCTATCACTTATGATTTATAAGATAGAAATTCATATCACTTATATCAGATGCATATGGGGAAATAACTCTCATATGGAGCGGTCATATCGCTTCGGTCAAAATAGGACAAATCATGCGAAGGATATAACGAGCAATTTTGTAAAATAAATTTGTCATAATCTTTTACGGTTGCGAAGGAGATGTGATAACAAGGAAAACAGTGTTTGGGGAGATAACTCCTACAAAGAAAAGTATTCGTTTACGCAGGGTAAATTTCAAAAGCGCATAAACTGTTCGATATCATATACAAAATATCTAAGCGACATATTGCGAAACAAATGTTTATCGCAAGAACAAAATTAGGCGGAAGAAAAAAAAATCAGAAGAAGAAAAACAATAGGTCTTTCCACAGAAAAGTGGAAAGACCTAATAAGAATACTTTATTAATCCAATTATGGACCCTTGCGGGTTTTAAATTCAATACAATGATTACAATGATTTGTGTTATAACAATGAAATAATAAAATGAAATACATTACAATAGAACAGTTATTGCATGTACATGGAAGAGAAAGTAATATGGGTGACAATCAATTTCTGTAAGGATTATTCCCCTTTAAACAGATATGGTGTTTTGGGCTGCATAAAAATGAAATACAGCCCCAACTGATTAGATATAAGGGTATTTTTCTCCCATGTACACACAGCAACCAATTACTAGATATTTATGTATATAATTATATTTCTTTCACAATTGCATGCAAGAATATGATAAACACTTTAGAGATTTGACTGCAGTTTATTAAAGCATATATAAGCATTTACATATTAATAGATGAAATATGCATACACATAGATAAAGAAATGTGTATTTAAATTTGATTTTTGAATTTAAAATATATATATGGATAAACTAAAAGAGATTTAGCCACTAACAGAATTTGTGGATATCAATTCAACACTCTGGATACGAAAAATACTTAACATTATACCAACGATCCATTTTCTCGTAGTGGATACCCAACGAATTTTTGTGGGAACTTTGAACGACAATTTGACAATGTTTACCGCAATTTTAATTAAACTTATGTCATTATCCTTACAAATAAACATCTCAAATAATAAATAAAATGTCTTACCTTATCACGTTATCATATGATGGATTTATATCCTTTTTGAACCACTTTTCCAACTGTTCCCCCCCCCCCCCCCCCGTTTCATTTCAAGGTGTCAAGCGGGTCAAGTACGAGAAGTTCCGCAGGTCTTTCCGAATGTTAATCAGTTGTACATATTTCAGAATATTCCTTGGAAAACGAATTTTGTTCTGACTTTAAGATGATAATAAATGATGAAATGATGTAAATTAATTCTAATTTCCTCACAAATAGAAAAGGAAGCTTATCATCTAATGTTTCTTAACACTTAAGAGGCGACCATTTAGTATTCATGATAAGGTAAGGGATGATTGTATAAATGAATATTATGTCCCGATAATAACAGGAATTACATGCTGACTTTCGGAGGCCATATGGTATAAATTGCTTACATCAACTTCATTTAAACTCTTGTTAATGTAAAATTCTTATTGGCTTTCATACCACATCTCCTTGCAATTTGGATTAGGACTAATTTCATAATGCGTGTAGAGTAAAGCTTTGGTCGGCTTGCTTGCTTTGTATGTATTAACTTCTACCCAAGCTTTGTAAAAGATTCACATATTAATACAATGCTATCTATATATAGATATACAGTTAATGCATAGCTCATAGGGTCATAATGCAGAGTCTGGGGTCAAATGTACATAAAAAAACGGTAAAATGTGATTCTATAAGTATTTTGTATTTAAAAGGTGATTCAAATGATATGAATATTACAAGAATTACGCAAACCAATATAAATTTGAATTTCATCAAGTTTAAAAAATAAATAAAAATGAACCCATATTTTTCTATTCTTTATGTTTTTTTGTCAATTTTTCTCTATTCTGTTAACCCCATTCGTATTCTCTCACCACTTTTTATGGTTATTTCAATAATTGCATGACACTAGTACTATTACAGTATTCGGTCATGTTTTCGTACGTTGTACTATACTGATTATAAATAGAATCGTCAAATTCGTTTCGTTCACGAAATCCTTAAAATAAAAAATCGGCACATAAATTTGAAATAAAATGGCATGAAAAAATTGTTTGTCACCTGAGGATAAAAGTGATGGATTAGGAACATTATTTTAAACTATTAATGTGGTATTCATATTTAGGTTGTTCCTAATAATTTTATTTGTTTTAGCAGTGGATTATTAATTTAAATTGTTGCTACGAGAAAAAAGTACAAATTTTATAAGACTCTGAGGTTCAACATTGATAGTAAAAAAAATATCCGATAAAAAATGTTGAAAGTAAATGATATGAACCTTCAGAGTCTTATATTATAGGACTAGTATGTCCCGTAAGTTAGAGTGGAGGACGTTCTGACATACATGTATTACGCGCCATAACCCTTTGTTTTATGTTTGTCCCGTAGGCTAGAGAGGAAAACGTGTATGGTATGCATGTATTACGCGCCATAACACTTTGTTTTATGTATGCCCCGTAGGCTAAAGAGGAGGACGTTTCTGATGTGCATGTATTACGCGCCATAACCCTTTGTTGTATATATGTCCCGTAGGCGAAAGAGGAGGACGTGTCTGACATGCATATATTACGCGGCATAATCCTTTGTTGTATGTATGTCCAGACTAGGCTAGAACGTGTCTGAGTTATATGATACAATGTATTTATTTTTACAGATGGCTGTTCCGATCCAGGATATGCTTATGATGACTATAGCAAGATATGTTTGTCTTTCCCTACTGACACAACCAAAACTTACTATTGGGATGAGGGACAGTCTTACTGTGAAGCAAAAAATGAATCTTTTCTTATTATAGATATTTTCCCAAGACTCGTTGTAGCTAGAAACATTATAGACATGAGGCCAAGTGAGTAAATTCATTAAGTATTTACTTGAAAATCAAATTTTCAAATATATATGTATAACAGACTCGCAGTCAGTTGTAAATGCACAATAGAAAACAATATCTGTTTTACCAGTTTCGGGATCAATGAGTCTGTTTAAAAGCAAGCTTCCCGAATTAAACTTAGCGGGCTTATGATTTGTAACGACAAACGTGCAGTGTCTTCTCCAAACATTGTCGTCAATTAAGGCAACAGAAGTAAACCGCTGTTCGAAAGTCATAAATAGATTGCGGCAAAACAAATCCAGGTTACAATATAAAACTGATGGAAACACGTCAACTATAGGAGGATATACACGAGAAAAAAAACCCAGTATAATGCAACAAGAAACAAATTAATGATAAAACATACACAGACACGAACTTTAAGTTAACAACTGCCATCTTTCTGACATGGTACATGACATTTTAAGAAAAAATGGACGATTGAACCTAGTCGTGTGTCAAGCAAAGCCTTACGTTTGTTTTGCGTTAGTCGTTACAAAGCATAACCTTGGTATATGTAATGGGTTTCGAGAAGGTTGACTTATTGATGACAAAACAGCTAAAAAAGATCAATGCAACAAACATAGATAAGTAATGCATTAATCTACTAAAAACTTGTGATGCGTATCATACATTTTAAGAACAAAGTCATTATTAAATTAGGCATGATAAACTAAGAAAAAAGAAAAAAAGAAAAACCACCTTGCAAAGTTCTTTTATAATACTTTCTGATATATTGATGATTTCCTATTACTAAATAACCAATATTTCCGCCAGTATTTATGTAATGTTACCATTTAGTAATATTTTAAACATTGTTATATGCGCGGGAAATTTGGTTAGCCATATCATTAGGTTCGATCTACTATATTTCTTAATGTCCCTTACAAAGTCAGGAACATTCAAATATCTTTAAGTTTGGGATATATATGTTTGTTTTTGTTTTATTTCTGTCTTTTTGTTCTTCTGTTGGTTCTCTCTTATATTTGATGTGTTTCCCTCGGTATTACTTTGTAAAAGAGAGACGACAGTTATCAGAGGGACAGTCAAACTCATAAATTAAAAATAAACTGAAAACGCCTTAAGTTTTTTTTCTCAATCAATTTATTAACTTTGAACAATGGTATACAACTGATGTCTTTCTATATCGTAAAACAAAGCTAAATATATATTTAAAAGTCAGTTTATTGTCATACAATAGAAAGCTTTAAAATCATGTCTAATCAATCATTTTCTACATAAGAAAATGTCTATACCATGTCAGGAATAATTATGATAGTTGATAGACATTTGTTTTATGTGTTTGAGCTGCATATGTTACTATTAAGTGTTTGCTAAAAATTCAAAATTGGTTGATCAATTGTTTCCAGTCACTCTTGCACAGTTCGAGTATTTGAATCATTCTTTTCTTTTTAAATTTGTACAAATATTGTTTCTTCGAAAATCCTTTTAAGTTCTTCTCAATGCTGAGACATCAACATGTAATCTGTAAAAGTTAAGTTATCTCGGGTTCATCTTTGTGAAAAGTAAAATAACAAAAAAAAATCTGAATTCATAGGAATATTCAAAACGAAAAGTTTCTAATCAATATGCAAAATAAACAGCTCAAACACATCAAACCAATAGACAACAACTGTCATACAGCTGACTTTATACAGACATTTTTTAAGTTTAAAATAGTGGATTTAACATTGCTTTATAGCTAGCTAAACCTCTCATTGGTATGATAATCGCATCATAATGACAACGATGCGTGACCAAACAAACAGACATAATAGTTAAAAATCGCAACACAACAAAAAGAGCAGTCAACATTTTCTTTTATAATCTTTATCACTTTATAAAACGAACCAAAATGTGCGATTCATGTTACTGTTTTCCAATTATTTTTCGCATTTTGTGTCTTTGCTGATTTCGCAGCAGTGTATGAGCTTTCAATTCAACAGTTATTTTCCTCTATGTTTTTTTCGCAAATTGTGTCGTTGCTGCTTTCCCACCAGTGCATGAGCTTTCAATGATGAACAGTTACTCTCCTCGATGTGGAAAATCGCACGATAACCTTTAATTGTGCACGTATTTGTTTTAAAGTATGTCTTTTTTTAATTAATTAAGTTCTTTCAATTACAATAATACCAGTTCTCAATATTTTCATATATTTTACCAGTTCTCCATATTCTTATATATTTACACAGTAAACTGATTAATATTTATTTGAATATCTTGAAGCTTTAAAAAAATATATAATTGACAACGATGTGTGAACAAAACACACAGGCAAAATAGGTGAATATGTCAAAAGTTGGGGAACAGCAGTCAACATTGCTTTATTATCTCTATCAATCACTAACAAACAGATATGTTTGTAATACATTTTGTTAATACCGAAGCCCTGACTTCTACGTTATTTTTTTTTTTTATCTTTCTTCGGTATTGTAACTAACAATTTGCATTAAATCATAGGCTGTAATTTGTATGCCATATTACAAAGGAAATGCTTACCCTTCCGGAGCACCTGAAATCACCCTTAGTTTTTGGTGGGGTTTGTGTTGCTTGTTCTTTAGTTTTCTATTTTGTGTCATGTGTATAATTGTTTGCCTGTTTTCATTTTTACATGGCATACACGGCGTTGTCGATGCATTTTCAATTTATGAGTTTGACTGTCCCTCTGGTATCTTTTGCCCCTCATTTACACCCTTCATTTTCTAGATAGATCTGAAGATTTCAAATTACTGTTGTAACGCAACAGTGAGTGCAGTCACTATACGTTCGATGACGTTGTGTACAAAAAAAAGAAAATTTATAGAAAAAGATAGCGTCCCTTGCGTTTTACTTTTCTAACGCGAGAAACCATTATCAAGGTCATATAATGAATAACGTATTGTAGAATCAAACTATGGCAATCTAATTAATTCGCCACCAAACAGAACTGATGATAACTACGCACGTTCGTAGATTATGGTGTTGTGTTATCAATCGTTGAATATTTTTCTTTATTATATGACTATACATTTTCTGTTTTCTCATTGGCTAAAAGCATAGGAAATCCTCTTTGATAAAACATTATATTCACCGCGTCAAAAATCACGAGAGGTTAATATAAGATTTGGAACAGCGTCCGTGTACCTAAATATAGAAACGGGGAATTCTTGTTAGCTATTTAAGGGATGTATAAATAAAATGGTTTTTAATTGGACGACCGAATAAATATCAACCAATCAGCGCTCTCGACATAAAATCGTTTGGATCTAACAGACGACAGTTACATGTTTCCGGCAACAAAGTATGGCTGGAGCAGCAGAAGTAGCTACTGAAAAACGCTTTCTATCGTTAAATAATGAGGAAATTAAGAAGATTTTGATAGAAAAGGATTCTAAAAATACTCGCCGATCAACAGATTCTAGCGTACATGTACATGTATCTAGTTTTTTATTCTGTTGTATTCAATATTGTTCATGTTTTGTTCTTTAAAGATTGAAATGATACAATATTCTTCTAGTTTTAATTATGCAGAATTAAATATGCCTAAAAATCAAACCCAAGCATAAAATAAAAACAGTCTAGGCAAAATACCATCTAACCAAGGATATATTTCACAATCTAAAAATATGAAAATGACACTGAGAACTAAAGAGTCATATAATAAAGCAATTGTTGACTTTTGATATCAGTTGATACAATGATTTATCAACCCCAGATGTGATATTCACCTCGGCCGTTGGCCTTGGTGAATATCACATCTCTGGGATTGATAAATCATTGTATCAACCTCATCAAAAGTCAATAATTGTATAATATTAGATTTCTTCATTTCATGTTTTCTGTCTTTCAATAACATGAATAAATAGCATGATCATAAATGAGGTGAACACTGAATAACCAGCACCACATTTTTATGTTATTTCGAATAGACAGAGAAGAAAAAATTGCAGTCATTCCGTATAAGATAATTCTAAATTCCATTTAATACTGGAGTAAATCATGAAAAACGTTGATGACTGCAAGGTCACATGACAAAGTCATATTTATGATTAGATGATAAACAAAAAAAAATCAGCCAATCAGAAGACGCGTCACATTCAAAATAAAATTATTATTCTATAAATGTCTTCTATATACTAATAAGTAATTGAAAGAAATCATTAAATTACAGGGCATGATTTAAGCACTTATTGGGTCGGTGGGAGAAGAGGTACGGATGGTGTATTTAGATGGATTGATGGAACAGATATGCCACCGACCAACTCGTGGTACTGGTTCAAAGATCCAGCAAATGATCCAACATGGGACTGCGTAGCAATGCACAAATGGGCATTCCAAATGAAGTATTATGTACTTGATTGCGATGTTGAAAAGGGTATTTTTTTTTGTGAAAAGTTTTTTCCATAATTTACCATTTCAGAATACTGTGTAGTATTCGTTATTTTATTTGTTTGTCTAACTAACTAACTGACTAAAGTTTCACGTCTCATGTTGAAATCGTACTGTACGGAACATTGTTTGTATAACTGTCTGACACTAGTCTAATGTTGAAATCGTAGAACGTTGTTGGTTTATAACGATAGTTAAAATTTAAATATCAGACAGAAAATTATAATTTGGAAAGTGAGATTTATTCACTGTCACGTTGGTATATCTGTATAACATTTTTAATAAGTATAGACTATCGTTGAGATGACCAATGACAATCTGTTTATAGATATAGGAAGATGTGGTGAGAGTGCCAATGCGACAACTCTCCATCCAAATAACAATTTAAAAAAAAGTAAACCAGTATAGGTCGATGTACGGCTTTCAACACGGAGCCTTGGCTCACACCGAACAACAAGCTTTAAAGGGCCCCAAAATTACTAGTGTAAAACCATTCAAACGGGAAACCCAACGGTCTATTCTATATCGCTAGTTTACCTATAGCGACGTTGATAATTTCATTAACGTCGGGCACGTGCGGCCTTAGTTTTCTAGTTATAATTTAACATATAGCTCTACTATGCTTACATGGCTAAGTAAGATCAAATGAAAATTTCGTAAATTAGAGATGATGTCTGCTCTATTTCAAGTTATTCAGGTTTATTCTTTTGTTGACAGTAAGTTTTTAACGTTTTAATGTATATTCTTCCATTCAGTGTAAATAGTTATCAACTTATGTATATTTTTCTAAATTTATAGAATTTTCCTATACTTTGCCAAAATGAAGATTTTTCTATGCTTTTTTCAAAGAAATAATAAACCTTATGGATAACCATCCTTTTTTTTTTATGCTACAAGTAGTGTTAATTGTCCTAAGTCTTTTGAGGTTTTGACTTATTATGATGTGTTGCATTTCGTCGGGTTATGTAATGTATTTCGGTTGTTTCCTGTAATTAGTTAATACTTCAGTTTTATCATATATCTTTTGTGTAATCATTTTATAAAATTTACTGTTTGCAAAAGTATTAATTTGTCTAAATAATAGGGATGTTCTGGTATCTAACAGAAAACCCTGGCTGCTGTTTTTGGCACAACTTTTTTGAACTTTTGGTCCTCGATGCTATTTAACTTTGTACTTGTTTCGGCTTTCAAACTTTTGTATCTGGGCGTCAATAGTAAGTTTTGTGTGGACAAAATGCACTTCTGGCGTATTAAAATCCTCCATTTTTTCCTATAAAAATGTCCTGTACCAAGTCAGGAATATGTCCATTGTTATATTATAGTTCGTTTCTGTGTGTATTACATTTTAACGTTGTGTGTCCGTTGTGTCGTTTGTTTTCTCCTTTTTTTAGTGTGAATTCACATTACTATAAGACGTGTCACGGTACTTATCTATCCCGAATTCACGTACTTGGTTCTGATGTTATATTTGTTATTATCATAGGATTTTGTTAAATGCTTAGTCCGTTTCTGTGTGTGTTACATTTTAATGTCGTGTCATTGTTCTCCTCTTATATTTAATGCGTTTCCCTCAGTTTTAGTTTGTTACCCCGATTTTGTTTTTTGTCCATGGATTTATGAGTTTTGAACAGCGGTATACTACTGTTGCCTTTATTTTTTATGTGTATAAGCTTCTGATTTTGTCTTTTAATTATGGTTCTAAATCAGCAGTTGTGTCCCAGGAGAAACGTTATATACGGAAACAGTAACAAGTGTCTGTTATGTACGTCAAGCTCTAAATCAGAGATTTTGATGATTATCAGCTTATGATTTTGCCATTATATAAGGGACTTTATGTTTTGAATTAACCTCGGAGATTACAATTTTTTTTTAAACTTTTTTTCATATAAAGATATGGAATCTATGAAATTGAGGAAATGCAGTATGATTGCCTATGCGACAACTATTCACCAGGATTATTATAAAGGGGTAATATTCAATTCGCCTTTTCAAAAACTAAAGGACTATTCAATGGGCTAAGCGCGAGAAGGAAGACGTAGACACTCTTTCCGAATGGATTAAGGCAGTGAGGTCGTTGATACAAATCAGAATTAAGAAACTGAATGGGTCCATCAATAACCATGCTATGTCAATCTTTAAAGACCCAAATGTTGCAAAACACCTATCCGACCTCCATGACAAATATGTTGTTGTCCCTGCAGATAAAGCCCTAAATAACATCGTTTTTGTGTGTAAAAGTCACTACATCAACTGCTTGATAAACGAATTAGGTATTGACAATTCACTTGGTAACTCAACATATACCCTCACGACACTTACCAAAGAGGAAATCCTGGATAATCATAACCAAAGATGAAGAACTGGATCTTCCATCACTGTATTGGATACCTAAACTACATAAGTGTCCTTACAAACAACGGTATATTGCTGGGTCTTCCAAGTGCTACACGAAACCTCTTTCTAAATTATTAACATCTATTTTATCAGCAATCAAAGACGGGCTTCAAAGTTATTGTGAAACTGCCTATTCTAGAGGTGGCGTGAATCAGATGTGGATACTTAAAAATTCAAAAGATCTTTTAGAGTACATACAATCTAACTCTCTTTCATCTTGTAACAGTATTAAAACATTTGACTTTTCTACCCTGTACACAAGTATTCCACATTCCAAACTAAAAGACAAATTGAAAGAGTTGATATTACTTTGCTTCATAAAAAAGAATGGCCAACGTAGATACAAGTATCTTGTCTTAGGGAGGGATAAATCCTACTTTGTAAAGAATCACTCTGATTCAAACAAAAAATTCTCTGAAACTGATATTATCAAGATGCTTGATTTCTTGATTGACAACATATTTGTTACGTTCGGAGGACGTGTTTTTCAACAGACTGTCGGCATTCCAATGGGAACAAACTGTGCCCCTCTACTCGCCGACTTGTTTCTTTATTATTATGAGGCTGACTTCATGCAGGAACTTCTTAGGAAGAAAGATAAGAAGTTAGCAATATCCTTTAACTCTACTTTCCGCTATATAGATGATGTTCGTTCACTAAACAATTCAAAATTTGGTGACTATGTGGAACGCATCTATCTAATCGAACTAGAGATAAAGGATACTACAGATACAGTTAAGTCGGCTTCATATCTTGACTTACATCTAGAAATTGACAATGAGGGTCGGTTGAAAACAAAACTTTACGACAAAAGAGATGATTTCAGCTTTCCAATTGTGAACTTTCCATTTCTAAGTAGCAACATTCCAGCAGCACCTGCATACGGGGTATATATCTCCCAATTGATACGATATTCCCGTGCTTGCATTTCCTATCATGATTTTCTTGATAGAGGTTTGCTGCTCACAAGGAAACTATTAAACCAAGAGTTCCAAATGGTGAAGTTGAAATCATCCCTTCGTAAATTTTACGGACGCCATCACGAGTTGGTTGACCGTTATGGAATAACCGTTTCACAAATGATATCGGATATGTTCCTTACGTCGTAACTACAATCCCCTTCCCTTTCATGAATATGACCTACCGAATTAGACTATTTACCGGATTTGTAATCACTTAAGCAACACGACGGGTGCCACATGTGGAGCAGGATCTGCTTACCCTTCCGGAGCACCTGAGATCCCCCCTAGTTTTTGGTGGGGTTCGTGTTGTTTATTCTTTAGTTTTCTATGTTGTGTCGTGTGTACTATTGTTTTTCTGTTTGTCTTTTTTATTTTTAGCCATGGCGTTGTCAGTTTGTTTTAGATTTATGAGTTTGACTGTCCCTTTGGTATCTTTCGTCCCTCTTTTGTAATCTCTTTGTTCATTCACCAAAATGAAAATAACGCTACGTATTTGGTTGACTTTCATTGTTTAGTACGTTTTTAATGCTTTGATGCTTGGTCCGTTTCTGTGTGTGTTAGTTACATTGTAGTGTTGTGTCGTTATTCTCCTCTTATATTTATGCGTTTCCGTCAGTTTTAGTTTGTTACCCCGATTTTTTTTTTGTCCATGGATTTATGAGTTTGAACAGCGGTATACTACTGTTGCCTTTATTTACCCAATCACAACGTTTTGATGTACGCTTTTGAAAATATTACCCAGTATGCATTAGATTCTGAAACAGTGAATTACAGCCAACAACAATAGGCAAACTCAATACCGTATAGTTGACTACAAAAAGTACCCGACATGACACAATTTACGAAAAACTGATATGACTTAATGAAACATCCATGAAACATCTGAACTTCAGCCAGATACAGAATCAATCGGCAATCCTCGGATGAATCCGTTACTCTCTTTGAGGTACGGAATCGGCCGAGTTGTGACGAATGATACAGAATGTGTCGTGGTAAAGCATATGTGTACAAATATTATATTGTCAAGAATTTCAATAACGGCCGGGAAACAGACTACACATCAACGTACCAGATTTCTTTCCATTACTGGAATATAGCTCAAAGATTACCTTAGCTGTGTTTGGCAAAATTTTAGAAATTGTTGGTCCTTAATGCTCTTCAACGTCGTACTCTATTTGGCCTTTTGAACATTTTTTTATTATTCGAGCGTCATTGATGAGTCTTTTGTAGACGAAACGTGCATCTGGCATAAATATAAAATTTTAATCCTGGTATCTATGATGAGTTTATTTACAAAGTCTACAGAAAAATCTCCTCTTGGGCTATAATGAGCATTCGAAGAAAATGATTGATACTTTGTAAAAATGTTCAAATAGCAGTTGAAATTAATTTTCAGATAAAATCCATATCAAACCATTAGAAAATATTGTTGCCGTAATTTTTTACGACTGAAATTTCACTTTCATTCATAACTCTACATAAGCCATTAAACAAGATGCAATTGGTATCACATAATTTCACTTACTTTGTTTATTGTACGATCTTTTTGTTGCGCTTTTGAATTATTCAATGCTAAATTTTTTTAAATGTATTGAAGTGTCCATACTTAGAGATTACATTAAACTTAACAATAAAATGGACGAAAGACAATACATATTTCCTTTTAGAAAACATTATACTTGATTGACATTTCCGTTTGAATCTGAGTTAACAGTAAAATTGAGGATTCATTAAACGTCGTAATCTGATAATGTCTTATTAAAACATCCAAGGTGCCAACATTGAGGATTCACTAAACGTCGTAATCTGATAATGTCTTATTAAAACATCCAAGGTGCAAACATTGAGGATTCACTAAACGTCGTAATCTGATAAGGTCTTATTAAAACATCCAAGGCGCAAACATTGAGGATTCACTAAACGTCGTAATCTGATAATGTCTTGTTAAAACATCCAAGGTGACAACATTGAGGATTCACTAAACGTCGTAATCTGATAATGTCTTATTAAAACATCCAAGGTGCCAACATTGAGGATTCACTAAACGTCGTAATCTGATAATGTCTTATTAAAACATCCAAGGTGTCAACATTGAGGATTCACTAAACGTCGTAATCTGATAATGTCTTATTAAAACATCCAAGGTGCAAACATTGAGGATTCACTAAACGTCGTAATCTGATAATGTCTTGTTAAAACATCCAAGGTGACAACATTGAGGATTCACTAAACGTCGTAATCTGATAATGTCGTATTAAAACATCCAAGGTGACAACATTGAGGATTCACTAAACGTCGTAATCTGATAATATCTTATTAAAACATCCAAGGTGCCAACATTTTTAATCTATATAATTGTAAATGACACTATTCAAAACTTCAACAAAAGACTCATCTATGACGAGAAAATATTAGAAAACATAAATTTCTACACTCAAATACATACTCTCTATTTTCTAAAATGCTATTTATTTTAAGGATATCAAGGATATCAAGCATAATGCAATGCAGTATTTAAACAATACAATGTATACCTCTATACAAACATTCATTATACGTTCTCCTTGATATTGCTTTAACTGACATATTTTATAATAATTGAACAGGTTAAAAATGTATATATCCTTCTGGTACACATGATGTCAACCCTTTCTGTTTGTTTTGAAAAGGGAAACTTTTCCTCTTTATTAAGTTTATAGTTTTAAAATTGAGATTATAAATACGGAATATGTCAAATAAACAACAACACGCCCAAAGAGAATAATAGCCGAAGACCACAAATGAGTCTTCACCTCGGCTAGTAAATCCAACACATGAATATATGTATGTATGATATTCAAACGTTAAAAATATATACAGTTTTATGAATATATGTTTTTAAATTCAAAATATATGATGAATGTTTGATTATATAATAATTTAGGGTTATCAATATCATTAATGTGGTCATTTTTATAAATTTCCTCTTTACAAAACTTTGATTGTTTTCGAAAAAACTAAGGATTTCTTATCCCAGGCATTAATTGCCTTAGCCGTATTTGGGACAAACTTTTGGAATTGTGGATCATCAATGCTCTTCAACTTTGTACTTGTTTGGCTTTATAACTTTTTTGATCTGAGCGTCACTGATTAGTCTTATGTAGACGAAACGCGAGTCTGGCGTACTAAATTTTAATCCTGGTACCTTTGATAACTATTAGGACTATATGTTTTATCATTTGATTATACTGTTTATAAACAATAAATACTGATTATTTGATTATATTGGCATAACAATTGTGATTTAGTGATTAGTTGGTCATCCCTACAAGGGGCAGCACCTACATAAACCAGCAACACACACACACATAGGGCACGTGACCAACACATGAGATGATAGACATGTATTTATCGATGTTCATTGTTTTGTTTTTGATATTTCAAATGTGTTTTTATTTTATTTTCATTTGTTAATCAAACATTATCAAACTCATCACATTTTTATCAATTATCTGGTGTATTAACATATTCTTTCAGAATCAATAGAAAATGTCGATGTTTGTTTATCCTTTCTTTCATTCCGATGTACATTCGCACTTGCGCTGTGCAGTTGTCGCAGAACTATACAGAGAAAATGCGCGGTGATCTATCATTTGTATTATATTTTTTAACATATATCAGTATATATTACGTTTTGGCAAAGTATGAACACATTCTATCATTTTTAATTGAGACTTCAATGCCACCTTAAGCTTCGATGTTTGTTTTTTTTTATTTTGAAATTTGTATATTCAGTTTGATTTGCAATGATGTAAAATCATCGTTCTTACTTTGACAAAATTCAGTCAGATAACACTGAAAATAAAAACGACATATACAAAAATGTAGCAGAAAACTCTGTTCTTCCACAACTTATTTCCTTTGAAAAAAATATTAGTATTCGAATTGAAAGTGCACTGATATTGTTTCCGGTTACAACATATTCAATTTAAAAACATGCAAATGTAAAATGTCCATTTTATAAAATTTTAATCGCGGAATGTTTATTAAGTTAATTTGAAGGTCAGTTGTAAATTATCAGCTAATTATAAAGGTTCAATGATATTTGTTACGTTAACTATCACTATTTTAACATGAATTTTTACTGTTGACTGGGTGATTACTTTGTTAATAATGATACATTGTGATTTCTAAATATTTTTTAGAATTGTACGAATGATTCATCTTTAATTCATAGCTCTTAAATACTTTCTCAAGAATTTTAGAAGCTACAAGAACATTTCGTCTAATAGTCAAAGCTCTTGCATACAATGTATATTTTTTAAAACTCGTGGACAAGAACCTTGCAAGACTCTTTTTTCTTGTCCGCTTTCAGAATCAATATATCACTTCCGTGTATAAACAAGGAAGTATGGTCTAGTCGCTTAAAGGTCAAATGTAAATCATGTTGATGATAAGCTAGGTGTCATAATACTTGTTACGTTAACCATCACTAAGTTGACATGATTTTTTACTTTTGACTGGGTGATTACTTTGTTAATATTGATACACTGTTAACTATAAGTTATGTGATTTCTAAACATTCTTTAGAATAGTACGGATTGGTTTGTGCTTTTGTTTATATATTTCAATCATTTTTCATTGACTATTAGAAACTATAAATAATATAGTGGAATAAATTAATCACTTGCAAACATTTGCTTATTTTTAACAAAATATTGACGTACAAGTAACGTTCCATCCAAACCTTCTTGATAATGAGTTGAAACATAAGGTTTTGAACTGAGTTTTACTGTCCGTATTGTTATGTGTTTGTTTTTTTTTCTACATTGGCTAGAGGTACATTGGGAGAGTTGAGATCTCAAATATCATATTTAAACCCACCGTATTCTAGCGCCTGTCCCAAGTCAGGAGCATCTGGCCTTTTTAAGTCTTTTCTGATTTTTGGTTTTAGTTTTTGTGCATATTTCGGAGTTGAGTATAACGTCCATTATCACTGATATATCGCTGTATTCCAGAAAGACTCAATGATGTCATTCTGCTGTTGTCTGCTCTTAGGTCGGGTTGTTGTCTCTTTGACACGTTCCCCATTTCCATTCTCAATTTAATTTGTAGATAAGGTACAGTTTCCCTATCCTCGATAGATATCGACCCACTGATAGTAATACCTTTGACAACTGAAGCATCTTCTTTGATTCGGATGCTCATTTTCACAGTATTATAAATACAATGAGCTCAGAAAATCAAATGGTCCAAACTTTAAGCCAAACGGGTATCCAAACATTGAGACAAAGGATTGAATGCGAAAAAATAGATTTTATTATTTAAATAATTTCACATATTTGATGAATAAAGTAAACAGTAGATTACCGATGTTCAATACTCATTAATCGATCAAGCCAAAAACAATCATGGTAACAAACTAAAACCCTAAAACGCACCAACCATGAAAGGAAATTGAACTACAGAAATAATGAACTGCAACAAAAACAAACGCCACATTCATAGAAATTGACTATAAAAAACTGCTATTTTCCCGACTTCATACCTAACATTTTGAGGAAACAACTGGTGCGTTAAACCCGGTTTTATGGCTAGCCAAACCTCCCGCTTATACAAATATATTGCAAATACTGATACAAAGACAATATATCGTGACAGGAATACAGTAAAAATAAATCCAAGAATACTCATGACAAAGAAATAAATAGATAAAAAGATAATAGTACAACAAAAAATGTAAACCACAGAATACCAACAGGAACCTTCCATTAATTTACGACAAGTTACCCGGACACCACACACTAAATATAAACTGTGAGACAAACTAATGTATTAACACCACCAAAAAGTTATCCTGCTCTACATAAACCCCCGGGTTTTTTTGGGTTTTTTTTGTTGTTTTTTTTATCTCATAAATGTATAAATACCTTGAATTCAAAAAGTCATCGATAAATGCACTAATGCATTGACATTATCTATTGATATATTTTTTGAAATACTCAGATTTTTCTACCCCATGATTGATAAGTTTCCACATTTGTATTGAAGGATGTTCGCTACTCTGTTTCCAGATAACAAGATGTTTAAAATACTGATGTACATTGATAGAATTTTAATAAAAGAGCCAGAAAAGCAGATAAAGGAACGGTCCATGTGCATGTTGGTTTTCAAATATGGCTTTTTTAACAATACGTTATAAAACTATGAAAAGTAGGGTTTAGTGGGCAAATTATTTTAATGACACTACATAATAAAACCAGATGATTTCGAATATCTGACAAAAGTATGAAACAGGAGTAGCTAACATCCTTAACAAAACCTTTTGGAATGTTTGGTTCTCAATGATTCGTACTGTATCATGCCTTGCTGACCCTTTCTTCGAGCTAACAAGATTCTCATATTTGACCTTTTTATTTTCTTTTATTCGATTGTATTTGAATGGAGAAGAACAATCGTCACAAGTATATTCCCCGAGAACTTCATAAACAACACCTCATTAAAGAACTACCAAATTAAAAAAGAGAACTTTACAAAAAAGGACATTCTCACTCGTTAGTAGAAACAAAAACTGAAAATTTCATGGCAAAACAAATAAATAAATACAACCAGAAGACAACCACAATAACGGAAAGAATGAAGCAGATATGTCTTTTTGTGAAAAAGAGAATACTTTCAAATGATACTCGTTCTTCAGTACAAATATTTACATGTTTTGATTCTTTAAACATTGTTCACTCTCAATATTCACTTTATCATACACTCATCATAGATATCAGGATTAAGATATTGAATATGCACCAGACAGCAGATTCGTCTGGAAATAACTCGTCGATAAAGTAGTCAGTTGTAGAGCAGTTATCTTTTATGTCCTTCATATTCTTTAGGATGATAAAATGATCATGCAATTTTCGATTTTTTATCAAATTTAAGCCATATTCTTTCCTTAATGTTAAAAAACGTTTGAATTATTTTATTTTTAAACGCACTGTACAGGAAAAAAACGAATTGGATAGATTAGCATGATTATAGAGCTACTCATTATATGAACACTTCACGAAAAAAAATAGATTACCAACAATACTAAATTAAGAGAAAAATTCAAAGGGATAGTATCTATAGAATCAAATTGTATAATCAAAAGCTCAAACACATCAAACAAATGGATAACAACTGTCATAATCCTGACTTAGTATATGCATTTTCTCATGTAGAAAAAGATGGATTGGAAAGGACTCCATATGTTCTTACTTACCACACATCTTTAATAATATTCATGAAATTCAGGAAGAAAGAATAAAGTTGTTGAGTCAACACTTGTATTACATCCATAGAGACAAGTGTCGTGCCGTCTTGTCTCTATAAATGTCACCTCCTTCCTCACAAATATTCCACATGCTGATGACATTGATGCATGTAAAGGAGTTTGAAATGCCAGACCAGTGAAATATTAACGTACTGAATGACTGGTCAAAAGCTCACGGTTGTATTAAAATAAAAAATGTTTTATATTGCGGTAAATCTCAGCTGATTTTTGAGCATTATCTATCTGCTAAAAATTCTGTGTACAATTGTTTAATAGTCATTTCTGAACTATCCTCTGTTATAGCGTTTTTAGCTGTGGGTTTCTCCATATCTGAAGTGATTCAGTTTCTGCCATTTCAATGTTCTTTTCCGTGTTGTCCTCAATTCCTGCCATTTCACTGATATGTGTTTAAATGATTTTCAATTCACAGTATAATATCTCAAATTGCAAAATATTGCGATCCAAAAAATAAGATAGGCACTGAATAATATCTAAAGGCAGATAAATCCCAAATCACAGCTTTTATGTGTGACCCAATGCAACAGATAGTGCAGCTTTTAATGAAAGCTACTACTGCATCATTTTATGAAAGCTACTACTTTGTGTATGAAATGACAAGCAATGCAAAATCAAAAAGGACAGAACTGGGAGAGATACTAAATGACACCAAACATCCATAAAATGCTTATATTCAGGTCAATTCTCAATAATGAATATTTGCTTATTTTTCAAGGCGGTCATTCTGAAAATAGCCGCCATTTTGTAATTCAAAGATAGATCAAAACAAAATCTTGCTAAGTACACCAAGTCATTCAAATAAGTTGATTTGTGTGCTTACAGCATCAAATCCTCTGTGGTTTGTGCAATACTGGAAAGTATTTTAGAACGTACTGCAGTCATCTTGAAATAAGCCGCCATATTGAATTTTGAGAGTGGGTCCATAGCTAATATTGCTCAGTACGCAAAAATGTACTATCATGCAAAAATTAGTGCTTTCCTCATTATTTGAGCAATTTTTTCACCGATCGGCTGGACTATTACAGATACAACAAAAATATGGTTAAGAAAAAATCAAGTGCCAGCTTTGCATGGTATTCTTATAAACAATTAACTTAAAATAAAATATGGCATGTGTATTTCTTCTATTAGTGTATGATAACGTATTGATTTACTGTAAATTCCTCTTTTTTTCGTCGGTACCAATTGTTGTGGATATTTAATTTTATGGTTTTGCCAAGCTCTTTGTACAATCCTGTTTCATTCGTTGAACATGTAATATCGTGGTTTACTTTTACTCACGAAATCTACGAAAATTCGTATCAAACGAATAATAATAAACCCTCAGTATCGAAAAGCTACATATCCGTAAACTATCATTTAGCCACAATTTTGACATCATGTGTAGATAATAAAATTGATGAAATGCATAATTTATTCGTTTCTATCAATAAAGATACTTTGTTAGTCTTGTATGATTTTTTATTTTAGTTTCTTGTGTATATTTCTGAGTTGATTATGACGTCCATTATCACTGAACTAGTATGGGTTTTTTTGATTGAGGGACCAGCTGAAGCACGCCTCCGGGTGAGAGGATTTTTCGCTGCATTGAAAGATTCATTGGGTGGCGTTCGGCTGCTGTCTGCTATTTGGTTGGGCTGTTGTCTATTTGACACATTTCCTATTTCTATTCTCAATGTTATCGTTATACAAAAGTGTTTTTAACTGTTGAAAGAAAGTAACCAGTTAAATTAAATTAAAATTATGCAAATTGAACAAATCGCGAATGAACTCACTGTGTACATGGTGTATGAATACAAATTAGACAGTTACTTTCTTTGTGATTGTGTACAAACACGAACTTGAAAGATTTTGCATTTTTTTTTTAGATTTGATATTTTGGAAATACATACTGTGGATGCATTCATTTTCGTGACTAATGGAAAATTTGCATGTTCTTTGCCTTTTAATTTTGTGGTTTTGTCGACGTCTTTAAACAAGCCTTTAAAAACATGTCATTCGTTGAACATTTGACTTCGTGGATCACCTATACCCATGAAGGCCACGGAAATCGGTATGCAACGAAAACTAATGAATCCACAGTATTTGTTTTAATAAATGTGTAGTATGTTTATAGCATTTAATATACATATATTAGCCATATATAGTTGCTACATTCTTCAAAAAGTCGTTTTCAAAACTAGAACCAACTTCTACTAGCCTACAACCATAGTTATACTCGCACGTCAACTATAATAACAAACATCATATGACATTAAGTTTTCTTCTCACAGGTCATTCATATCACCTTATTTTATTTAAAAATTATAAATAGTTCGTCTTCTATAAATAATCATAAACTATGAAACATATAAACAAAATATTTAAATGCATAATAGTCACATCTACATAGTAGGTCCTTATTATCTAAAAAGATTTCATAAAATTCTGTGTTGTGTGGTTTCAGAGGAGTTGCGATGAAAAAAACCCAGAACTGACGGACTGAAGGACGGAATAACGAACGGTACGACGGATAGACGGACGGACGGGTCAAAAACATTAAACCCTCCGAAACTTCGTTTTTCTGGAGTATAATACTCTGGTAATAGTCATGATTTAGTCTTTTATTGATAGTGATCCAGTGTAATGCAGGCATTTTAGTCTAAGAGTATTTAAACCTTCCCATGGTATCCGAGGGCTCATAATAAAATCATTGGATTTAAACATTAGGAAAACATTAAGTCAAATGTTCTTTTAGGGTTGCAAATCTTAATCGACAATCGTAGTTACCGTATTTGCAGAGAGCATGTTCAGATCAGCCATTTTTCTATATTTCGCTAATTCTTTCATCATTGGAAATGGGGTTAAAGTGTTATATTGAAGCCCATTAACTACCCTTTGCAAATCTATAACTTTTGTAAGGAGGTCCATTGACTGTCATAAGAGGGGTCCCGCTACAGGCATTTTTCAGTGATCCCTAAATAATCAACCAAAATTGTTCCTACGAAACGGTTGGGGCCCCAGGACCTCCTGGATCCATCTATGACTACCATTCACAAATATGTAATAGCTACAAGACCAGAATTTGAGTCACAATCACTACTAACATCAAAATGTTATGCTAATTACAGGAAAACAGAAATTATTGATAACTTCTTTCAAAGTACAATATTTCTTGATTCAATTCACTTGACTGGGCGGGGCTTTAACGGTTTGCTCATTTAAGACAAGTCAATCTATAGAACGTTATGGATGTATAAACCCATCAATGAAGTGCCCAGTTATTCTTCCCGTATCATACACTCAGTTCATTTGTATATCCGCTTGTTGACACTGACAGGTGATTAGAAATCAATTATAATTATAACGACTATCATCCTTATCACCCAAATTTTCAAATAGAAACGTAAACTCCGCACGATCTTTTGGAATAATATTCAATTTGATAATAACAATATAGGATTACAATTTCAGTTATAAAATATAAAGTTCATTAAAATCGTTATACTCACCCTAGCTTCGTCCCATGATTTTTCCACATGGCTAAAGCAGAGGCATTTATTTTCGTACTGTAACCATGTGCCTGGGAATGAATCTGAATGCAAAGACTATAATAGTTGGAGCATATAAGTAAAAAACAGTCTATTTCACGTTTTCCCTCTTTCCATCGGTATCTTTGTCCCCTCTCTTCTAACATAAATCAGCAACAAAATTTAGCATTATAAATTAATCAGTTGCCAATCTGCATTATTAAAATTATATACAAGGAAAGCTCGGGTTCATATTACGTTTATTGGTAAATCTGCAGATGCATATATGTCAACGTTTATGATACGGTTGCTATGTCTTTAAATGGCCGACCTCATATAGTAACTGCAGTTTTAAATTCTTGAAATTATCGCCAAATCAAAATGCCTGCATGAAAGTGTATATTAATTGAACTTAAACGAGCATCTTGCTTCCCATGTTCCAAATCTGTTGCAATAAAAAACTTAGACGTGATTGAACTAGCACAACACTGGTGACATCGTCTTACGAAATCATGATGATTACATCTATTTTTTTTGTAATTTATTTTAGTTTTATCTGGAGAAAAAAACACCAATCATAGTGATACATAAATACAAAGATAATTTACAATACATGTATTAATATCAAATTTTTCAATAACAGTCTGAAGTTACAAAGTTAGATATGCTAATTTTATATTATATATATGATAAATATCTACTAGCTCATACTCATTATTTATCACTCTGGATAAGAATACCTGAATATGTTGATCAGGTTAATAATGGCACCAGCCTTCTCCTCTAGCTACATGCATCACCGTCAATATTATGATGTTAAATATGAGAGGTATCAGGAGAGGCAAACAGAAATCAGATAGATCAAACATGATCTGACATGTTGGACAGAATCACAAAATAAACAACAACAGCAAATGACAACCTAATCTTATTCAGTCACTGACAGTTTTGCCTAACCAAGCTAATGATGAAATTAAAAATATCAAAATATTTTTTTAAAGACTTGTGGTCAGGTAAACCAGATAAGATTAAGGTCCAACTTGTTTCACAAAGGATAGGCGAACGGCGAACGGCTTACGGCGTACGCCGTATTTTGACTCAAAACAAGTAAACCGGCATATCATCCAACATTAGGAAAATAATAATTTAGCCTTTAAATCTGCATTTTTGCATAATTACATATTTAAGGAGTTTTATTAAAACATTGACGAAAATATTCATGCTTTAATATTTTTGTTATCTTAATTTAATTGTTTTTTAGGTTGTCATTGCTTTGTTTTTAAAGAAATTTTCTGTTTCGTAATAGGTTTAGAGATTAATTATAATGTTTTAAAAAAAAAACGTTTTCTCTTCCCCATCTTCCAAGTATGAAGATAAATTGCACATAACAATAATATTTTTTCGTTTACTGGTTGTTTTTCAGTATTTGTAACCTTTAGTTTTTCTCACTTACACTCTTTCCGCCATCTTGAAATGAAAATGCGCCGCCTTCGCCTGAGTCCTGAGATAGGCGAGGGCGGCGTAAGCCGTTATTGCGCGCGCATCCAAAATTTTGTGAAACAAGTGCGCCGGGCGTTCGCCACCGGCGAAAGGCGTACGCCTTTTTCCGGAAACAAGTAGGACCAATAAGAGAAGTTACGATAGGGTTATATGAAAAAGGGAGGGGGTTGAAAATGCCAGATATAAGATCCTTTTCTTATTCATTAAAAATGACATGGATAAATAAACATTTACACCTGATTTTACCCCCATTAAAAACACTGTTAATTTATCAGTACAACAGATTCGGAGCAGCAAAATATGATTGATGACCGCTGATGGCATCCAGAAGATTTCTTCAAATTTTGATATGTTTTGGAAAGATATTTTACTAAACTGGAATATCATAATCAATCCATATGACTAAACATGAGTTTGAAAATCAATAAAAAAAATGTATTTTACCAGAGGTGGGTTGAATCAGGAGTTTTCTCTGTAGGTGATTTATTTTGATGAAAACAATGACGTTATAACTTGAAAGGAATTCTAAAGAAAAAAAATAATCTTAGTTCTAATTTCTAGGAATACCATTCTTTACTTCATATGATACCAAAGAGACTGAAAAGATGTTATCACTAATACAGAGGAAATTATTCACGTATGTAACGGTATTTGTTTTAAAAAAAACAAAAAAAAGCAAGTGATCTTTAATATATATGTGCATAATTTTCTTTGAAGAAGTGATTAAACTTTCCAGTTCTTTTGGTATCATATAAAGTAAAGAATGGTATTCCAAGAAATGTGTATCAACATTTAATAAAATGATAGATTTCCTGGTTTAAAATCAGAAATGTAGCAGATAAAAGATAAAAGAATGAAGAATAATATTTGTTGAGGAGTACAATTTTTCATAATATGAGTTTTGTTCTTTGTTCACCTTCCGCTACCTATCTTGCCTTTTTTCTTGCCATACTACCTGCTACTATTTTCGCTCTGTGTTGAACAAGTTCATCTTCTAAAATTTTACACTCTGTATTTATTAATTCTGAGGGAGTTATTTTTTCATAATTTTAAAGTTAATAAGCTTACGTAATTTCTAAATCATTTTCGGTTTTTGGGTTTTCCCTTTTATCTTCAATTTTAAGACTTCCCAAATCATATGTGGGTTTACTGATAATTTTATTTCTAGATCACTCCCTGGCAGAGAGTATTTATTCGAAGTTTTCCTAATGCATTCTTTTCATTTCAGTTACATAGACCATAGCATGTAGTAAGCTATTACTTAATATCAATGTACCTTTATCTTTAGTTTGTTAAACTATAAGGTCAGATACTATGGAGAATTATCAGATTTATAACTTATATTCATGTCATAGTTTTTACACATGGTTCAAGATCAGAGGAAATCAAAAAGTAACCCAAACGGCTTTGCTTAAGCCTAGGTCCACGCCATGTAAATCTTTTTTTATCTGCATTTAAAGCACACCAAATTTCAATAAGGTCAATACAGACTCTATCATTTCTAAAATGTTATCATGTGCTCTTGTATCGTTTTTAACACGATAACCCTTATCAACGTCTAGCACAACATTCCAGATGAATGCATCTAGTTAGTAAGTACATTGTACCAACATTTTAAGCATTTTCATTCAGGGATGTACTTTTTTTCAAAAAACCTGGAATGTAACATACAATCCATTGTTCCCGATTAAAGGTAACCTCTTCCTGACTTACCCATGTTAAATGTTGCTATTGAGTAGATATCACAAAACGTTGTATGTATAAGATGCTTTATGGTGAATGAGTATTTATTCCATAAATAATAAGCAATCCAAACATTGAAAAGATATTTCCCTTATAACAAGACCGAATATGAAGCTTTGCCATATACAAGCTTTTCATTATACACGATAGACATCAATTAGAAATTATCAATAGCTATATATTAATAAAGAATGGCTTGGTATCAAATACACCTATGACTTAACTTGCGTTCTTCACTTGTATTGCAAACACTATGCGCACTTGCAAATATTACTACAATTACTATTGTTTATGGTTTCATTCATCCGTATTAACAAAAAAAGATGATAATTATTTCCATTTTAAGTTAAAACAACACATTTACCTGTAGTTTTCCTTAACATAATTGCATCTATCGAAGACTCAGTTTTTGGGCAACAAGAGTCATCCAAGAAGCAGTGTTTGGTTTCAATGTCATAACTAGCATACTTACACTTTTCCTGTATGGAGCACAATAACGCACAAGCAAGCGGAGACAATGTTATTTTCCTCATTACTGATGTACTATTAGGAAGAATTCTTTTATCATTTGTTGTAACAAAGAGATGCTTTATAACATTCATCTCTGCAATACCCATTGAAACATTACACACAAACACACAATAGAAAAATCAAATTTCGTTTGTAGAATCATCATGGTAAAGAATTATCAACACTTATTAGAACTTAAATAGATCTCTGAAAAAACATTTTGAAAAAACAGGCACTTATATAGACAGCTGTATCTGATCAATAAACATTACACCTTTGATTGATGAATAATTTTGGATTGTATGGCGATTATTTTAATCTAATTTTGAACTTGGTTTGTTCATCTTGAAAAACCTGCAAGTTAAGCGCAAATGATTGATATGAATAAAGCCGTTAATGTGTAAGTGATATGAAACATTATTGTTTAGCAGATGTTTGAACTGATTTTTGTGTTTAATTATCTTTCATCAATCACATTGCCACCATGTCAACATATATCACCAAACGTGTGTGTTATTTGAAATATGTCATATTATATATTTTGGGTTGAAACATCACTTATAATATAAAAAGTCACATTCTTTGACGACTTATCTTCATACATTTTAACGCAAGGCAAGATGTATGTCGATGCCTATCACACAAGGTTAACAAAGACAAAAAAATTACAGCCAAAGGGATATTTTATATCGATTATTAGGAGGAATATAGCATGAGAAAGAGACAACTGTGGTTCAAACATACTTCAAGATTTAGAAACAGGGGCAACTTCGGTTGAACTAATACTTTAAGATTTTGAAACAGGGACAACTATGGTTGAAATAATACTTTAAGATTTGGAAACAGGGACAACTTTGGTTGAAATAATATTTTAAGATTTGGAAACATCATATACAGAACTAGAAGCAAGACATGTGGTATATTTATAAACATTTGTGATTCAGAAGGTGCAGACGATACACCAAAGTTAAATGAACTTACTCATGATTTAACTGGTATGTACAATGTACCGAGAACTTTGTAAATTAAGGTCATTGCATGAAAATCTAAAACAAAGGATCAAACATGAACAATTATGTTGAGTCAGATAGAAAAACTCCTACCGCCTATACAAAAACAAGATAGGGCAATACCAGTACAGAAGACATAATTGAAAAGATTTCCCTTAAGTTTTAAGAATTCTTATTTATTTTTTTGAGGAAAAAAGTGCTTCAGTGTAGATTGAGTCTGACTTGATGGTATCTATGATGAATTTAATTACAACATATGGGTTAATGGCACTGTGGCTTATATACACAATTAAGTCCTGGTATCTATGATGAATTTAATTAGTGGAATTGTGATTCCCCGAGACTATCGCAAGCCCAGTAGACAGCATTGAATTATCATTTGTATAGCTATAAATATAAATTAACTGTTTTCAAAACTTGGAATTTTTAAAATACTAAGGCCTTTTTACCACAGGAATAGACACTTCTGGAGATTATGGTACGAAGAAATCAATGCATTGAGGTTATGATTTTGAGTAAAACAGAATAATGTGATTTTATTAGCAGGAGGACTCATTGACATATAAACGTAGTCACTTAACTTTCATGTTTGTTTTTTTTTTATTATTTACTTTCACATTATTTGTTAAAAACTGTTGGATTAATATTCATTTTCAATGTACAATTGTATATGCTTTATTTGACACGTTCTTTGTGTAATGGCCTTTGTATAATGGTAGAGAATTGTAATTAAAAAGGAAGTTTTTATTTGCTGCAATCCATTAAGCAAGTGCTGTTCAGATTTTAGAATTTCACTATTTAAAAGGTTTTTTAAATCTTCATTGAAGTGTATTCTTTCCAAAAACAATAATTAAAAAAAAACAGTACTTTGTAAAAGAGGGGCGATTATACCATAAATTGGGAGATCCAAATTCATAGATCTAAAACAAACTGACAACGCCAGTGTTACAAAAGAAAAAGACAAACATACAAACAGTAGTACAACATACAACATAAACAACTAAAGACTTAACAACTCGAACCCCCTCGTAAGGAAGTGATATAATGTGCTCTAGAAGGGTAAGCAGATCCTGGCAAATGAGCATAACGTTGATTTATCTTAATCGGTAACGCTCAAACCTAAAACAGAATGATAGATATTAAAAGTTGTTGTGTGGTTGTGAATGAGACAACTCCCCACTTAAAACTAAATGACGTTTAGGATAAGGACTACAGGCCACACTACGCCATTTAGTAATTAGCGATATCCAGACCGAACTTCAAGATAAAACGGTCCTTAGAATTACAAATGTAAAACAAATCAATCGTATTATTAGAAGGTCTTTTTACCTGTTGAGATCTATTGTACTATGAAAATGAATAATTTGGTTTAAGATGTCTTTTTCGTCGTTAAATGATAGCTTATTGTACGCTAATTCAGAAAAATGTATGGTTTCTATACAATTTTGTTTTTAAATAAGGGAGATAATTTGTTACTTCCGGCTTGAAAGATGTTACTTTCAGAATATTTGAATGTTTACGTGACACTGATTCCGACAATATATGGAACTATATACTTTTATATCAAATAAATACCAAAATATAGCTACATCTGGTTTACACAAGGTTGCTTACGGTTGGCTTTTCCAAAGTCGAATGGCTGGAAACCTAATGCAAAACGTCCCATGACTTTATCGTGTACTCATATCAGGTAAACCCAAAGGTCAATACCTAGAACGTCAAATAAACCTATAACATTGAGCTCAATTTCAAGGTCACAAACCAAGGACCTCAAATCAAAAGACCCAAGGTCTAATCATATTTGGTTGATGAATAATCTCACCATACGTATATTTAATAATACAAAAGAGGATAGAAAACTCTTATTTAATGTTAACGTACCCTTTAACCAATATGTGTGAATTGCGACCTGTCACAACTACAAATTAAGTAAAAATATGTATACCATATTTGATATGGTATTTGAATTGAGGTGAAACTAAGCCAAAATCCAAATTTAGAAAAGCTTTGACTTTTGATAATGGCCCTTTTTTCTGTCTGTTTTTTACCAAGGACCTGAAATCAAAAGATCCTAGGTCTTTATCACTTTTGATTTACTAATTACAATTACAATCTACTCATTTTAATTACATACGGGAAAATCACTCTCATATGGAGTTTCCGGACCGAATGATATAACGAGCAAAAAGGTGAAATTAATTCCTCACTATCTCTAACGGTTTCGAAGGCGATACGCCAATAAGAAAAAACAGTGTTCAGCAGATGACTCTTACCATGAAAAGTGTTCGGCTGGACATGGTCAGTTTTAAAAAATGGAATAACTGTTCGATATCATATGCAAAAAATTTAAGCAACATATTGCGTAACAAAAAAGCACCGTTTGTGTTGACACAATGAAAACTAATATTAATCGAAAGAAAATTAATAGGTCTATCTGCAGACAAAAGGAAAGACATAATTAACTGCCTGATTTAAATACAAGACTATAAAGAAAACAAATATGATATACAGTAAGACATGTCCTATTCATATCATACCCTGTATATATTCAGTCTCGACCTAAACTTACACTTATTATTTCTGTTATTTAAACATCGGAAGTCTACTGTTGTTTTGTAATACCATTGGAATTTATACCTGATTGGTCAATTAATTCTTTAAAAAAATCAAAGCAAATGATTGAATGCATATTATAAACTTGAAATGGTTCGGTAGGCTTCTTAATAAAATTTCAAATGAATGTATGCCTGCATCATCAGTGTTGTTATTATGGTTAATTAAACCTGTGTTTTAATC
Source organism: Mytilus galloprovincialis (assembly GCF_965363235.1). Lineage (NCBI taxonomy): Eukaryota > Metazoa > Mollusca > Bivalvia > Mytilida > Mytilidae > Mytilus > Mytilus galloprovincialis. The sequence goes on from NC_134851.1 coordinate 8,345,196, forward strand.
TTTAAAATCTCTTTATTGTCTCATTACGTACGCTTATTGAATATCAATGAATGTGATTTCATCCGAAAGGAAAAACATTTACGAAATCAACGTTTTGCGTTTCTGCAGAAATTAGTTGTCATGTGTTTAAAATGATGTGTTTCGTCATCACGAATCAATAAGCATTGTTATTCAAAGCTAAACTTTCGGATCAAACAACAGACTAAAATACGTATATTCCTTTGGTGAATGAATGAACTTGTCTCTAAATATTACTTTAATATGCACAATTCTGTGTATGTCCCTCCGAACCAATTGTTTAGCGTTTTGAAAATATATTGCACACTGTCTACCCTCAGTAAGGACACATTAATAATTTCATATTTTTTTTGTGTTTTGCAAGTTTTGATTTTCATAGCTTTAATATCATTCTCTTTGACCAAATTTTCTTTGTTTTCTTAAATATACCTCCTTTTTGGTGCGACAAGGATAACATTTTGTATTTGTTTTGAATGTTTGATTATTTATTTTTTTTTGCTTTTTAACAATAAGTCTGATGTAGACGATTCTTATGTATCGAATTTTAAACAGAAGAACGTATTGCGTTTCGGTAGAAATATCGTCATCACGAATGATTGAACAATGTTATTCAAAGCTAAAGCTGTTTAGAATTTGGGAAAGTTTCGGATCAAACAACAGACTAAAATACGTGTATTTGTTTTATGAATGGTTCGATGTGTCTTCAGATATTACTTTGATTTGCACCGTATTGATTAATTATTTACCTCCGAACCCAATGTACTAGCGTTTTGTTTTACAAATTGTACAATATGTACCTGCAGTAAGGCAACAATAATAACATCATATTGTTGTGTTTTGTACGTTTGATTTGCATAGCTCTCTAACAACTTATCAATATATCCATTTTTTCCAAATTCAGACTGTTTCCGAATGTTCGAAGACCAGAATATGCTTGTAACACAGTATTTCTATATGCATGAAAGGAAATAAATTCTCTTTGGCCAAATTTCTTCCTTCTCAAAAATGCCACTTTTTCTTGGTTCTACGAGGATTTGCTGTAAATGTTTGAATTGTTTGGTGCTTCTTAATGATAAGTCTGGTGTAGACGATTCGCATGTATCGAAATATAAACATAATAACTTTAATGAGTTTCTACAGCCAATTTGATGGTATATCGTTTTTTCAGAGAATCATATATAATGATGTCCTTTCAATAGACAACACTTATGTGATTAAAACTGTTAAAGTAGGACTTACTTACTTTTAAATCTTTCTGTGTTCTATCTTGGTATAGATGGCCTCATGTAGATCAAAACGTCTCTTATGATGTTTACATCATTCTCTACTTCATAGTTGATTTTCCCTTCCAATAGTTTAAACATAACACATTTTATTATATCTTGTAATGAAACATTCTATGTAAATGTGTTGGTTTTTTTATTCTGGCAGAATGAATTTACCCTTGTTTGAATGTTGCACGAACCAATATGATTGTGCTTGTTATGAATAGCGTTCAACAGACGGTCGGCATTTCGATGGGAACCTATTGTGCCCCTCTTCTTATCGACTTGTTTCTTTATTATTATGAGACTGACTTCAAACCTGTCAGAAACTTCTTATGAAGAAAGATAAGAAGTTAGCTATATCCTTTAACTTTACTTTCCGCTAAATAGATCATGTTCTCTCACTTAATAATTCAAATTTGGTGACTATGTTGCACGCATCAATCCCATCGAACTAGTGATAAAGAATACAACAGATGCAGTTAAGTTGGTCTCATATCTTCACTTATATCTAGCAATTGACAATGAGGATCAGTTGAAAACAAAACTTTACAACAAAAGGGATGATTTCAGGTTCCCAATTGTGAACTTTCAATTTCTAAGTAGCAACATTCTAACAGCGCCTCAATACGGAGTACATATCTCCAAATTGATACCATATTCCCCTGGCTGTATTTCCTATCATTATTTTATTGAAAGTGAGTTGCTGCTCACCAGGAAGCTATTAAGCCATGACTTCCAAATGGTTAAGTTGAAGTCATTAATTCGTAAATTTTACGGACGCTTCACGAGTCGGTTGAACGTTACGGAATATCCGTTTCAAAGATGATATCGTAAATGTGCCGTGTAATAGAACTGCAGTTTGTCCCTTTTCACGAATAGGACCTATCGAATTAGAATTGTTTCTAGGTATGAACCAATAGGAGTAATACGACGGGGGCACATGTGGAGCAGGATCTGTTTACCCTTCCGGAGCACCTAGGACCATCTTCTGTTTTTGTGGAGTTATATTTGCGTAGTCTTTAGTTTTCTATGTTGTGTTTTGTGTACTTTTGTTTATAAGTGTGTCTTTTACGCTTTTAGCTATGGTTGCTGAGAGTTCCTCTCTGGTATCTGTCGCCACCCTCTTTTAATATATAAACAATTTTCACCGAACAACGGATAATAACTACTTTTACCTATAATAACTAGGATTGTCAACTCGGTGAATATTTACTAATCGGTTACTCGTTAAATTTACCGAGAACTCGCTCAGTAGAACATTTACAAAATAAAAACACAAAATTATACACATTTTATGTACTGAAGGTCGTTGGATTGCATTGCCTTATGATTGTTAAACCCCCAACGTTATTACCTAGGTCAATATGATGGTCCAAGTAATTTTATACCATGATTAAAGCTATTTTACTACGTGTCCTCAATATGTAAACTGATAGATTAATATCTTTTGAAAAATTATTACTCAAACAACTGTATACTTATAGCTTACTGATGTCCTTAATATCATTTGCTGATGGTCGATACGAGGGTAGCAAAAAATAAAATCACAAAAATACTGAACTTAGAGGAAAATCAATTTGGAAAGTCCATAATCACATGGCAAAATCAAATAACAAAACGCATAAATAACGAATGGACAAGAACTGTCACATAGCAACGAATTTGTTATCATTCAAAAATATTAGCTACATGTATGTATATTTTTTTCAGGGACATAGCAATTTGCTAATTTTGTTAAGTAACTTAGAGTCCTGGTCCTCCAAACTTTGTTAGGTAACTAACAGTTCTGGTCCTGCTGATGAAAACATATGCTCCGACAGGTGGGGAAGTGACTTAGATTTTGTTCATATCTCCTACATATATATATATATATACCTTTGTTTTGAAGAATTTTAAATGACAGTTAAAAGTAAACATTCAATTCGTTTTCTAATTTTTGATAAATTTTGAAAAATATATAATGTCCTGGGAGGTACAAGCATCAACATTCTTACAGGAAACCGATTAGTCGAATATAATTTTTGTAATCGATACCCGGTACTACCGAGCGATACTCGAGTACTTGAGTACTCATTGACATCAATAATAAGTACATATGTTTGTAACTGCAAAATGTGTATTTAGATTATTTGTTCAAATGCAATGCTGTTGAAAAATAACACTTAATTAATAAGTATTTTGATGGTTTCATTTCCCGTAGTTTGTCTGATGATAAAATTGACATTGAAATAAGGTCTCTGTTAAAGCTGCGATTAGTATAAGCACTTTGAATAACATTTTATGCTCCAAAGATTATATACCACACAATTTAATAGAAAAAACATCGATTGATGAAGCTCAGCATATGTTTTTGTCTATTCGATCAAAGTAAGAGATCTCGTTTTTTTTTTAATTATTGAAAACACTTTTGTTTGAGCGACGACAACTGATTCATGAAGTTAAGAAAAAATTGCATAATGGGTACGTATTAGCCAGTTCTATAGTTTAAGATTATAAGGGGGTATTGTATACACCAAGCTTATTTTTCAGTGCATTTTATTTACTCGCTTTCTTAATAATGGCCACATTTCGATGCAGTAATATTTTATTGTCTATATTTACCACCAACAGGAAACACATAAGTTAAACTGTTGACCCTTTATAAATGCAATGCACAGTAGCTGTATTCATAATTTTAATAATGTTCATGCTTTGTTAACTATTCTTTATTACAAATTAATTAATATACTTTTATGAGCATGTTTAAACATATTATAATTCAGCGTGTCATTAAACATGTTGAAAATGTGACACTGCAGATCACAGGTTATTGACATTTGGAATATTACGTGTTCATTATTGATGGAAATATTGTAGTTTACTTTACATTTGTTACAACGGTTAATTTGTATTCTTTTAAAATTATTTCTCATTAAACATTTATATCAATTCTTATTTTGCCCATTTTAATCAATCCTTAATAGGAAAGCACTCAATTAATCTGTATTCCTTTTTTTTTCGTTTTCTTAAATGTTTGTCCTCTCATTTGTGTTATATTTTGGGGTGTCGTTATGGTTTATTTAGATATAACCCTTGTCAGAAACTTCTCCTATGGTCGGAAAATATACTTTCACATCTTAATTTTCGATGCTCTTTACTGATGAGTCTTATGAAGACAAAACGCGCGTCTGGGGTACAAAATTATGATCCTGGAACTTTTGATAACTATAATCAATATAAAAGATTTGCCTTTTTGCAGAATAAAATTATTTAGAATGATCTGAGGAGTAGAAACAATCAGTGTCCGATAAGTGTTCAAATATATTACAATTACGATATAAAAAAGAAGATGTGGTATGATTGTCAATGAAACAAAAAAAATCAAATGGATGCCGACCTTAGCCGACACTATAGGTTACCGTACAGCCCTTTACAATGAACAAAGCCAATACCGCATAGTCAACTATTACGACTAAATGCTCCTTAATGACGATGTACAACAATTCAATCGAGAAAAGTAAGTAGTTTCTCGTTACATTGAAGAGCTGTTGGTGACCTTCTGCTGTCGTTTTTTCTATGGGCGGGTTGTTGTCTCTTTGATACATTTCCCATTTCTATTCTCAATTTTAATTTTTACATTGTTCTAGAAACTTCCTTTCTACATTTTTTCTAGGACAAAAAGATAACGACAAAATTTTTTTTCTAAATCGTTTGCTACATCCTAAGAAATGTTTGGTTAATTTGGATTGAAGCGATCAAAAGAAATCTGATAGGAGTTAAATAAATTTGTTGTTCAATTTTTGTAAATAGTTATCAAAGTTACCAGGATTATAATTTAGTATGCCAGACGCGCGTTTCGTCTACATAAGACTCATCAGTGACGCTCATATCAAAATATTTACAAAGCCAAACAAGTACAAAGTTGAAGAGCATTGAGGATCCAAAATTCCAAAAAGTTTTGCCAAAATACGGCTGAGGTAATCCATGCCTGTAATTCATAAACCGTAATCCGTATAAAAAAATAAAAGCAAAATGTTAGTCTCGACATGATATATAACTGGAAATTTTGTATCGCAATGGCACGTGGTGTCATTGTTGTAGGAGTCCCGTGCAACTGAAACGTAAAATGAACAAAATCGACTTACTATAACCTCATACTTTGCACCAATCATGATGTATACATGCATCTTATCTTAATTAATCATCAAAGGTTCACCATCGACCCACTGACAGTAATACCTTTTTACGGTTGCAACTGTATTGCATCAGATGCTTATTTGACATCTTAAGCATCTTCTTTGATTTGGATGCTTATTTTCACAAAATTTGAAACTCAACGAGCTTAGGCAATGTTTAAACAAGTGATAAAAGCAAATTGACTAAACTTTGAGCCAAACGTATTCCCAAACATTGAGTAAGAGGTTTGTTTACGAACAGGTTTTTTTATTTTCAAATTATTACCAAAATTTTAATAATAAACTTGACAGTAGCCTGACGTTGAAAATTCATTGATCATTTACCCTTCCGAAGCACCTCATATCACTCCTAGTCTGATGTGGGGTGAGTGTCGCTGAGTGTTTAGTTTTCTATATTGTGTCTTGTACCAGTATTGTCTGTTTGTCTGTTTCTGTTTGGCCATGTTGTTGTCAGTTTTTGTTCTATCTATGCCTTTGACTGTTTCTCTGGTATCTTTTGCCCTCTGTTTCAATCGATTAGGCAAAACACAGCCTAGGTTGCAAATTAAAACCCAAATGTACACAACAATTATAGGCAAACCACTGAACAACAGAAACACTTAACTGCTACAAAAACAAATGCCAAAATAAATAGAAATGAACTATTTGTTAAAAATTGCTGTAGTATTGCTTTGATACAAGACAAAAGAACCTAGCTAGACCTCCCACTTATACAGCAGTATTGAAACCCGACACTTTAAAATGACAATATTACGTGTCAGGAATACCATATAAATAAACTACAAGAGCTTTCATGACAGAGAAATACAAAGCTATATGAGATGATAGTAATAACCAACATGTACACCACAACAATAATAATGGACACATCCAACTAATTTACTACAGGACAACAGGACACAACAAACAACTTCTAAACTGTGCGTCAAACGAAGGAATATATTAATGTAATACCTAACAGAAAACTTAAACTGCAGGCAAAGATTGTAACCAACAAAACTGAGGTCCTAATGTTTTTTTAAGTATATCCTGATTTCGACAATGTGTGTCTCTTCAGTGGTGTTAAGGATCAAAACAGTACTTGGAAAGCCATATACTTTACCTCAATTACGGATAGACTCTTGAATCTAAGTAGACGGAACGGATTATAAAAACTGCATGGACAATATTATGCAGCCTCAAACGAAGTAAATACATACTAATCTAAATTGAAAACACGTTCAAACATATGATTCCCATGATTGCGTTGGATAAAAACCGCAGTTTGTATACGTGTCAATATTAAACAAATTTCTTTAAAGAGGAGTCTAAATACAGCACAAACAACATTTTCCAAAAGACCAAAACGTAAAAAGGTTAAGTATAACAGAACGGATTTGACTTACAGGTTGCATAACTGATGTTCTTAAGCCCTATCTATATATCGTGTGTACACAATATATAAACAATGAATTCGTCTACCTAGTAATAAAATTGTCATTGGGTAGAGTTTTAAATCGTAAAATAACGAAACAAGCTACAGTAATCATCAACCAGGTTTCATATCAAAATTGGTTGACGTTAACAAGTTATTATTGAAGAATTATGCACTAGTAACCCGAATTTAACTTGAACGGACAAAAACGTGTTAACGCTATTTAAATGAGATTGATCGTTATTTGATAAAGATTGACAAAAATTAAAAATTATATTTAATTCATATCAATTCATATCAATTCATTTTAACGCCAGTCAAATAGATTTCTCTGCGGTGAATCAATTGAAATCAAGTTGCTGGTTAGTTGCGTTAAACTAATAGGCCACGCCCCCGTTAAACTATTTTAAACATGCATTAATTCGTTTTAAACATGGATGAGACCCGAGCTTTTTACAGGTAAATCACCCAAGCAAAACGACCTCGATGTATCTATCGTTTTTTGTTTCAAACTTTAAATGCGTATAGTCTTATTAAAGTCACATGCTTCACAATTTAAAACGTTGAAACGAATGAATAATACACGTATCATGTTCATATGTAAGGAATTAAAATAAAAACATTAAAATATATATGCACACGCGGTTTAAAAATGCAAAACTTGTGAATCTGTTGAAAAAAAATTAGTTAAATATATAACATGCTGAGATAACATGATGGTTTTCTATATTGTACTCGTATTCAAATGTAGACACGGAAAACTATGTACACAAAAATTATTTATTGTGTACATAATTTAAATCGATGTATTTCATATTTTCGGCATTGACTGTAAAAAGTGTTATTCTACACATGCATAATTGAAGGATCGAAATAATCAGTTCTACAAATGGGTGTTATTTTTAAAGACTTGAAACTTTACAATTATCAAGTGAATCCATGAAATTTTTATCGACGCACCAAACTTTCATCGTGCATAGCTCATTTTCCGATTTAACGATCTTCTTACTTGTTCATTACATTCTAAAATTAAAATCCTTCACAAATTGCAAAAACTTGTATTCTCCGGCTAGACTGCGCAAAAGATAAATCTTGCTTTGTTTGTGTATACACAATGTTTTGAAGGCCGATATCCAGTTTGGCTAAAAAAGAATTAATTTGCACCACAAGTTAATTACGCGAATTCTTTTTTTGCATAACTTTATCATAAAAACTGCAACATTCATTAGCGCCAATAAAACAATCATTTAATTGCGCAAATATTATAGACTTCTTTTCAAATGTTTCTTCTTAGTGCACTGAGGAGGTCCTTTTAGGTATTTTCATGTAGGTACAGAAATCGCAAACTGAAAGGGCCTCCTTAGTGCACTTAGACTGACAAAAAAAGTGCACTATGGACCTGATGGAAAGATAGAATTGACACAAAAAAACATAGCATACGGAAGGAGAAGTACATAATTTTGAATTTTAGTAATTATAAAGTTATTCAACTGTTGAAGTAGGTATTCTAATGTTACATGTACGTGTAAATAGGTTAATAGTTTCGAGATAAATATGACACAATTAATAAAATTGAGAATGGAAATGGGGAATGTGTCAAGTTTCATTTATTGGCGCAATTCATATAATAAAAAAAAGAGATGAGCGCGATTCAAAACTTTACAATATGACAAATTACACCTAACCGTTTTGACAAATCAGTAAATTCTTCGCCCGGGGATATACACCTGCCAGTAATCTACCTTCAGTAACTTTAAAATACCCAGCCGTGTCATTTCCGTATATTGTACATGTAGATAGCAAGTGTGATACATGTATATACACCAGAAATACCCATTCAAGTGATTTTTAATTTCAGAAGAACTCCATATCGGGTACATAAACATAAAATTACAATAATATGAAAAAATGTATTAATAAGTTCAAATGTTGTTTTGGTAAATGCACCTAGGTATGTATTTGTAAACTTATGTTAATTCGTTATTTCATGTCTCTTTCTTTTTTTTTTGCTTCAATTATTTTTTTGTATCTTATAGACTTATTCGTAAATCGAAAAAACTCACAAATCTGAATAGAATCATATGGCAATGAACATGTTGAATGATTTCTCTAACTCAAAACTAGTTATACATGTACATGTAGATGCCTCTGAAATTATATTTTTCTCGTTGGGTTGTTTGTTCATTAATTGACGTTTACGATATATTCTAATGTTCAGTATTTGTGAAAACCGCTCATTTATCAATTTTACAAGAAATATTATAATACTTGTAAGTCATGAACATTGAAGTTTAACTTTCTATCATTTTTTCGTATACGCACAAACATACAATAAAATGAAACACTTTAAATCGGTTTAAATTATGCAATGCATTTTGAAAATATAGTTTTGAAAAACCGGATATTTTTTATTCATACTTTTTCTATCCCTTTTCTTAAAAATTAGGACACGTGTCACTGGTTAATATAGAATACAATTAACGGTACCAATTTTCTTGTACTAGATGCGCATTTCGAAAATACATGTCTCTTCAGTGATGCTCGAGGCCAAAATATATGAAATCAAAAGCAAATTTAATATAAAAGACGAAGAGCTATAATCCAAAAGGTCCAAAAGTATAGCCAAATTCGTGAAAGGAATACTAGTGAACCATGAATAATCCCAAACAACAAATTTGTGATTCAATTTGGTTTGTCACACTTGCTTATATTATCAATATTATGTATTGTTTTTGGCTGAGACGACTACATGTATAAAATTTATAGTAGCCTCAGTTTTCGGCAATATTGAAACAAATTGAATATCCTTTGAATTGCTTCTTAAGTTATTTTAATATATATACTGAGCCAAAAAAGTTTAGCAACAAAATTGTGAAATTTTGTTTTATTACAAAATCATAAAATTTAAACATATAATTTTAATAACACAAAAATGGAATTATGATATGTCAGAAGCAACATGAATGTTTATCACTCACATTAAGTTAGGATTTTCTTTGTATGGAGCGCGGGAGGGTCAAAATGCTTAAATGAGTATAGTGTTTCTCAAAATCAATTTCTCAGCCATGCCCTTAGTGCACCAATGAAGGATTGACAGGAACACCAGCAACTTCCCTTAGTCAATGCAGTACTTTTTTAGCCGAAAAAAACTTGTCACGTGTTGACGTAAAGCGAAGGAAGCGCTCCTCCCTTGACGATAGTTTTTTTCTTGTCTACGAGATATCGACCTATCCTATGCAGTTGTAATTTGTCGATATCTGTTTGTTAGTCTCTGAACTGTTGCCTAGTGCATATTAAATCGAGCCATGATGTCAACAACCCTCATTCCGGCATCAACCGTTTCAAGACCTTTCTGACTGTCATTTTCGGGGTGGCCTGGTTGACGCCCCAAGCAAATTTTTCAACGGTGTTTGTGTTTTTCTTACCAATGGTGTGTTTCTGAACGTTAGTGAAAAAGAATTTTTTAATACCGTTTTAAAATTACAGGTACAGAAGGTAAAACATCATTGACACGTGCAAAGCTGAAATGGCGCGAAATCAATCAGCAGGAAAAAAGTACGACTGCTACAGGTAAAACTAAGGATTATATCAATGATGTTTAAATATTTTTTTCCAAAAACAACAAAAAAAAAAATTATAAAAAAAAAGTGTTGCTAAACCTTTTTGGCTCAGTATATATACGGAAAAACAAGGTGGATATTTAATCATCGGCTCTCGTGAAGTTTTCTTGTAGGTTAAAAGAAGGGGACAGTATACCTCTAAGTAATAAAACTTTAAGATTTGTATTCTTTAAATTGTATAACGTCTTAGTCTGGCTTTCTCTTCAATTTTTAGATTATATTCAGAATCACGTTTTTATGCCAGATCTTTTATCATTTGCTAAATCAAAGACATGTAGCAGATGTATTTTTTTTTAGACCAAAAAAACTATCATACGGTATTCCACATGTACGGTGAATTAAATTATTGACAAGCATACCACATCTTCTTATATTCATTCGTTATTTGATGAAGATCTTCAACAAGCCTTAAAGGGATAATTCGCGATTTTTCACTTTAAATAAATGATTTTGAAAATGAACTTATTGATAACTATACACTTTTTAATTCTAAATAATTATGTTTATCCAGAGACATATAATTGTATTATATGTCTCTGGAACACGCATGTGCATACAATAATGCATGTATGTATACGCATGAGGTTCTCGCTACATTAAAGACCCGTAATTTAGGCCTTCCTCTTTTGTCTGCTCTATAGTCGGGTTTTTGTCTCTTTTACACATTCCTCATTTTCATTCTCAATTTTTGTAATATACGACGGTATATTGTTCCTGTATCAAATACCATGTACATGTACATATATGAGGATATGAAAGTAAGTTTACAGAAATAAAGATGATAGTGGAATAAGCACTTTAAATTACAGAATAAAGAGATGAAAATATAAAGAATAGATTAAATGATTCATGATTGCTTAACGCCCAGTTACAAATATTACACTCTACCCCTCCATCTTTTTGTCCATCCTATTTAAAATGATTCTTATAGGAGGGTCTGAGTTGGGGGGGGGGCTGTTTTTCTGTAAACATTTAATTTTCACCCCTTTTTTTCTAATCTTCAAAAAATAAGTCTATTCTTTAAAAGTAATTTTTTACGCATTATTCTCTAATTTTTCCCCAGTTTTCTTTAATCTTTAAAAAAAAAAGTAAAAATCATTCTTTTAAATGAATGAGAACGGTGATTTCCAAACAACAGCAAGGCTTTCATTTGTTACTCAACAATGACGTGTTGGTGTGTATTGTTCTGCATGATTTAAGTGCTAGTTCTATGAAGTAACAAGTCCAAGTTTTCATCAGTTCTTTCCAGTGATTTTGACTACTCTTCGAAGAGACCAAATGACACAGAAATTAACAACTATAGGTCACTGTACGGCATGCAACAATGAGCTAAAGCCAACCGCATAGTCAGATATAAACAGGGGCGAATTCAGGCTTTTTGAAAGAGGGGCTGTAGTTTTGTAACGAGGGGAGCGAGGCGAAATTGTTTTTTTGCCCCTTTTTAGGACTTAAAACATAAAATAAGTGAAATATGCACTTTTTAAACGGTTCCTGGCGTGGGGCATGCATATTTTGTAGTTGCTGGTAAGGTGTAAGGGTTGGACATTTTAGATGCTGCATCTCCCTATTAATTCACGAAGTCTAGTCTGATTAATCATTTAAAAAAAAATCCAAGCAAAAGGGGAGGTGTACGCCCTCTACGCCCCTCTGGATCCGCCACTGAATTTAAAGCGCGAGTAAAAGTATCGGAAACCAGTTCATATTGACTGAATCCTATCATAGTCTGTTACCACGAAACCAAAAAAGGTTTACCAAGTTTGTTTTCACTTTTATCATATTTTTACAATGATAACTTTGATAATTTTCTTTAAATTTTAAGAAGAGAAAATTCTGTTACCAGATAATGTTTAGCATTTTCTTTTATTAATCATTCAATAAAATTCAGGTATCTTTTAGCGTTTTCTTTTATTGATCATTCAATGTTCATTATATTTTTAGACCACGCATTTCTCTAATCTTTATTTTTTATGCCCATTATTCTCTAATCTTCATTTTTCAAGGGCATTATTCTCTAATCATTGAACCCCATCCAAACCCTCTTTTTTTTTATTATGTTGTACATGTACTGTTATACCACTGATCGAGACTAGGGTGAGGATAGGGAGCCCGCTAACAATTTTAACCTCGCCACATTATTTATGTATGCGCCTGTCCCAAGTCAGGAGCCTGCAATTCAGTAGTTGTCGTTTGTTTATGTTTTACATATTTATTTTTCATTCATTTTTTTTTTTGTTATATAAATAAGGCGGTTCGTTTTCTTGTTTGAATTGTTTTACATTGTCATATCAGGGCCTTTTATAGCTGACCATGCGGTATGGGCATTACTCATTGTTGAAGGCCGTACGGTGATCTATATTTGTTAATGTCTCTGTCATTTTTGTCTCTTGTGGACTGTTGTCTAATTGGAAATCATACCACATCTTCTTTTTTATATTCCTGTCCTTTTAAAATGCCCATTATAGACATATAATAATACATTAGGCTTAACATTTCAATTTGTAAATATCAAATAGCGAAAAATTTATATATTTATTCAATAACGACAATGTTGCTGCAATAGATGCCAAAAACATCAACAATATTTTATTGAAAAGAAACGGCATTTTATTTCACTTGTTCTTAAATAAAAAGATGTTTCATTTCATTTGTTATATACGGACACTGTAAATTTTGAATGTAAATGAGTAAAAATTTGTTTATATTTATATATTGTGTCTTATACGCGTCTCATTTATCTTTTTAAAGATTGATGCACACAATGCAAATGTTTTAATGTTTTGTTTAGTTCTGTGATTCTCATTTTATGTTTGTATGTGGTGAGACTTTAAAAAATAATAATAATGATAAAATATTGAATCTAAAAATATTCAGAAACTATTAACTTTTCTTATACTTGAGTCAGAAAATTAAAACCAGCAGTGTCAAACATGTTTAACACTCAGCGGGCATTCGATATCATTGACATACTATATAGCACTAATCGCAATATGTATACATGTACATATATTTTGGGCATCTTATCAGTAATCTCTCTATTGAAGATGTTGAAATATATGTATTATAATTATTCGCTTATTAGGCAAATTCATATTCTACAAAGATATTTTCAATCATTTTAGTTTTGATAAATACCATTACAAATAACTTATTTTGTCTAGTTTCCTGTGTGAGGATATTTGATTGATAAAATTCAATAAACAATTTAAGGTTGTCGGGTAAATGTGGATTACGGATTAAGATGTTAGATGTCAAACTTGAATTAACAAACTAAGGTGAATTTAACCCGAATATGTAGTTTCTCTTCAACAGTGTTTTAATTCCAATTTCCTTATTTTCATTTAAACTAAATTAATTAGAATGAAAGAAAGATTCGAAACTAAAGATAGTCACAATTAAAAATATGTATTTTGAAAAAAAGACAAAAACTGCCAGATCATATCTGATTTAAATCCAGGGTCCGTATATGCATCTTCTGACTTCAGACTCAGACTTCTCTTGAACTGAATCTTAATGTGCGTATTGTTATGCGTTTACTTTTCTACATTGCCTAGAGGTATAGGGGGAGGTTGAGATCATAAACATGTTTGCGCCTGTTCCAAGTCAGGAGTCTCTGGCCCCTTTTAGTCTTGTATTATTTTAATTTTGGTTTCTTGTGTACAATTTGGAAATTAGTATGGCGTTCATTATCACTGGACTATATATATATATATATATAGTATATATTTGTTAAGGGGCCAACTGAAGGACGCCTCCGGGAATTTCTCGCTACATTGAAGACCTGTTGGTGACCTTCTGCTCAGTGTTGGTTTTTTTCTTTGGTCGGGTTGTTGTCTCTTTGACACATTCCTCATTTTCCATTCTCAATTTTACAATGGTACGTAAATTAAGATTTTATTCGAAAAGACGTATTTTTCTACATGTTCTACATGTACCAAAAAAAATGTACAACTATTGAATATTGTAAATGTTTAATGATGATACATGTCCAGATCTAGATCGAACTGCTTTGCTTCGTCGAAAGTACGAATATAGAAAAATCACAGATTTATATTACAACTAGAAAGTCCCCGAACAGTTGAAGAAATCATCAGAATTTGTTTATTGTAAGTTATTTTGTACATGTATAACTATAATGCGAACCCGAAGTTGTGAAATCGCAACTAAGCGTACTTTGGAAAAGCGACGGTTCTATGGAAACCTATTGTCAAGTTCAAGTTCTGTTTCGACATCATTGTAATATATGTCACTGAACGTTAAAATTCAATCCTTTATTTCGTCTTCGTCAAATAGTGCTGTTGGTTTCTTTTTATTATTATTACATACTAGTATACATGAATACACCACAAGTTATTCCTATGTAATCTCATTTAGATATTTAGTAGTTTAAACATATTTTATTGTTCTAAACAAATGGATTAGAAATTTAGTGCATGCAAAGTAAATTTTAAAGATGACAATGATTGCAGTATCTGTGTGAATCTACTTCTCAATCACGCTTCATAAAGATATTACAGAATATTCAAGATTTACAACTTTTCGTGAATATGATTGCCAATGGAATAAACCATGCAGCAGATTTCAAAATAACCATATTAATTTGTGTCTGAATTATAACAACTGAAACTGTAATTCTGCTGTAGTGCACCTTTAGAACTTGTATTTCAGATAATTTGACCACGTGACAAGAAATTATACAATAAACATTGGTCACGCACGATAGGTTCTGATGTAAGACACGTACCGTTACAATACCCAGTTTACACGCATCAGCGCACACAGGTTTCTCGAATGGGGCAGTTGATTGGAGGAAAGTTACCAAAAACCACGCCTACCTTTACCTATTATCCAATCAAACGCCTTTGACATAAACATAAATAATACATGAGTAATATTACAGAGATTTTGAAAAAAGTTGAGACTCTAAATTCTAACTTAGAATTATAAATTTATGCTCGTAATGCATTTTCGCAATTTACAATAAATGTTATACATACTTTCACCTATCTAGTGAGGAAAAAATAGAAATTAAAAAAAATTGCAATTTACAACTATTTCGAATTATAGTGCACAGCAAGGACGTATATTTGTTTTCCGTCCTTGTGCACAGTTTGTGATAAATGGGTGTCAAAATGTATTAAACAGAAACCCAAAGACCAGTTTCAAGAAGAATTCTTTGCTTTTATGCAGAATCGCATAAAACATAATGCTGTCATATTTTCAAAAAGAATTATCAATTAGAAAACTCCTTTTTACATTTCTAAATTCATATATTACGCAGATATAGATGTGGTAGTTGCCGATTGAGTCCAGAAGGTTTCAGGATTTACACAGAGAAGACAGAATATGTCGTCTCTGTGACACAAACAACATTGATGATGAGTACCATTACATTATGAATTGTAAAATTGAGAATGGAAATGGGGAATGTGTCAAAGAGACAACAACCCGCCCAAATAAAAAACAACAGCAGAGGGTCACCAACAGGTCTTCAATGTAGCGAGAAATTCCCGCACCCGGAGGCGTCCTTCAGCTGGTCCCTAAACAAATATATACTAGTCCAGTGATAATGAACGCCATACTAATTTCCAAATTGTACACAAGAAACTAAAATTAAAATAATACAAGACTAACAAAGGCCAGAGGCTCCTGACTTGGGACAGGCGCAAAAATGCGGAACATATAAACTATAGAAAAAGAAGGAAATGTTTAAGGAACTACTGTTAGTCAAACCCTTATATCTTTAAAGCTGATCAACAGTTAAACTCATCAAATATTGTAATATTAGAAAAACTATGTAAAAGTTATAAATGTGAAAGTCAGTCCTCCAAGCTAATTTAATTGTATCGTTTACACATGCATGTACTAATTTTACCTTATAGTTATGTGTATGTATGTTCTTGATAACTAATAATTGAAGTTTTATGAGAAATAAAGTATTCGTATTCCTTTAAACATGTAAACCATAAATTGCAGTACACGAAGACAGCCTACGGGTAAAGTACAAGTGAATATATCACAAAAAGATTATATTTAATCCTCATCCGTACGCGTCCTTGTAAATGCCGAAAACTCTGGATTTTCTTTGAAAATTACCTGAGAGGTTATAAAAGATCTAGAAAAGACCAAAAATGAATTGAAATAAAAGATTTTTGTGTAGACGAGTTACAACATTGCATAAGCATGATTAGGAAATTTGAACAAAAAAAGTTCGTGCCCATCTTTGTAGTGGCGAAAAACACGCATATCGAGTTACGTAGACGAAAAAGAATAATTACATTCATAATAATTATGGGCGATATCTTTTTGCGCCACAACTTATTTGCGCCAATACTTCTTTTGCGCCAACTAATTTTTAAAACCATAGGTATCATTTGCGCCAATAAAATAATCATCTAATTGCGCCAATTCTATTTATTTTTATTCATATATAACAACTAAATGATTGACTAGTTACCATCAGCAAACAATCCTCTTACATTGTACAAAGAAATTTTAAATTAGCCTCGCATCCTAATAAAATCATCCCGCTTTTGTTACACAATACAAAGTCATCATCTGTTGTATTCTTCTTGATTTTTAGGTAGAGCCGGATGCAGTTTTCTTCTCTCTATATACGTTGACTGACGCACATATTTTAAATCTTTCTTGTAAATTCACGAAATTAAAAGGTTATAATTAGAAAACAATCTAAAACACGATTCGTCATTCCCCATGTATAATTATAGATTAAAACAAAATTATAATTTTAATTCTGAAATTCAAAAGGCATGTTTCTGATACGTGACAGTTCAGCGAACACTATTACATGAAATGCACGATGATATTGACCGAAAACAAAGGTGAAAGATTCAAATTGTAAAATCATTCGCTGAACGGTAGAATTTCTATCAATCATTCAACGATATAAAAAGACTTTTGAGTGTAAAAGTATGATAAAAATACTTTTAATTTATTGAAATGCCTGTTATATTGTTCCAGTCATTGGTTACTAGTGCATGATTGTCAGTCCATTTCGATATTTCATAGCACTTTTACAAATTCTGAAAAAAAAGAAAAGAAAAAACTAATATTCCCATGGGAAAAATATATCTTCCCATGAGAAGAAAATTGTCCCGCAAAGTGTTCAACTCCCACAAAAGGGAATCTAACCAACTAAGAAATGCATAATCATCTGTAGATTGATTTTTATATATGAAACGATGTGTATTGATTTTACTTGGTTCAATGTTCAGTGGCAAGTATTTTATATATGCGCAGGTCCTGAGACAGATAATCAAATTATCAGATTGCGGGATGACGGACAGGAAGACTCCAAACGTAACAGTGTGAACTAGCTGTCAGAAACTTAAGTACTCTCAGCTAAATTCTTTCATCGTTGAAGACCCTCTAGCGACTATAAAGATGAACAGGAATAAAAACGCTGACCATTGATAATTTGTATTTTTGTTAAGCTCTGACTTTGTGTTCGATTAGGTCCCGTGTATGTTTACCCCATATTCCTTTATTTTCTATAAAGGCGTCTGTCTTGACAGTAAGTTGACACGACTTAATCATGTTAATACTAGTTAAACCCTTAAATGTAAGACACCAGATGGAAATACTCAAAAAGGACAGCCAGTCTGGTTCTCTTTAATGTTAGAGTTCAAATCTTCATGAAGAAACGACTATATGTTTTCTGTATTCAGCATAGAATAATATCTTCTAAACTATATTTTTTCGCACAATGTCTGGATATTGGTGGACATGCATTATTGCGAAACCAGACATTTACAAATCAAAATTAACACTTAGACTATAGACATTTAGTAGGGAAGTAAATAAACAACAGACAAGTAATTCAGAAACATAAAATTGAGAATGGAAATAGGGAATGCATGGATCACGCAAAATTAAGCAGGGGCGACATCGGAGTAATGGGAGTTTGCTTCTTGCAAGACATTCGCCGTGAAAACAATTTGATATGAAGACAAGCCTTTGTACTGTGACTTTGTTTTAAAATTTCAAACATGAGGCTGTTACGGCCCTGGTCAATGTTTTTAAGCAATACATAGTTTCCTTTCATTTTGTTGTTGGCTTTCTGAAATAAATGTTTACATATTATAGACTATCATGATCCTTTTTTTTCAATTTCAGTTAAACACTATGTCTGATTTGCTTTTTCAGAAACTTTAGCATGTTTAAATGTCTTTTTCTTTTTCTTCATCTTTTTGAAACCCTAGTTTTGTATTACCACTGACCAGTTCAGTAAAAAACAGCTGCTTCATGTTTGTATAAATGTGTTTGTAATCTTTCTAACATGCTATTGTTTTCCGTTATTTTTTATTCCGTGTCTATAGATAGTCTTGATCGGAGAGTCAAGATTTATTTTGTCTGTTGGTTGCTTGGCTAGCGTAAGCTAATCGATTTACCTCACATTTTGAAGTTGGATGGAGATTGTTTTTAAATAAATGCCTTACCTTTGTACTTTGGTTTCCTGTCGGTTTTTTCTCAATTTTAAATTGGGAAGTTTTATCATTTGTTTTGCATGATTATTAATTTTGACTTGCAAATGAACAATTAATAAATCTAGTCCCATGTGTGCTAGCGAAATGTCTTTAGTGTAATCTCGGGGTGTAATTTTTATTTCAACTTTTACGTTTGCTTCAGCACAACCTAAAACACGAAAACTTTCATTTTCTTGTAAGAATGAGATTCGTTACTTCAAACAAAAATCGCTTTTATCTTTTTTTTTTTTTTTTTTTTTTTTGCAGTAAAAGACCGGTTTCTTAAAAAAAACTTTCATACAATCGACTAAACGAAGTATAAGCTTCGGGAAGGTCAAGGATTATAACATATTTTTCGTAATTTTGCAAAAATCGAAAATTTACGGTAATTAATGGTCGAATTGAAGATTAATACCTACCAAAAAATCTCAATGAGCGAAAAGACTTTCATTTTAGTCATCTCTGGTGTATTTATGATGGCTTGGTTTGAAGCGAGAACAGACGAACTATGCTTACTAGTGTTGCATAAAAAAACATGAGGATATGGTTTGTCCTTTATGAATCTATATTGCAAATTTGACTCATATAAGGATAATGTTTGTCTCATAGAAAAATCGGTAGTTTTAACCGATAATTTATTTTTCGATTTTTATCGGATATAGTAGTTATTTGGAAAAATACAAACCGTATAATTAATTATTAAAGTTTCGTATGCATCATAAATCAACCGGCTCCGGCAACTTTTGACTTGTTCTAATATCAATAGTAATGATTTTCAGCGGAGAAAAAGATAGATATTTTGGTCGTGGTTGAAAGAATCGTAAAAGTGTTATTTTTCTAAATTCTGTTTGTTTAATCGGACAAAGTAGAGTCTTAATTTGATTTTTTTTTTTGCCGAACTGGACTCTATATTGTGTATTGAATTGAAAGTTTGCAAACGTTCCGACCAATGAAATTCATTTTAATATGTAACGCGAACTTCAACGAGAGCACCTAGATGAAATATTTTATCTATACTACAATCAGTTTTAACTTAGAAATTTCCGCTCAAATATATAGGAAATAAAATTATATGAAAACAACAATGCAGAATGTTTCTTTTCCATTTTTTTAACAATGTTTATGTTCATTTCAATTTGGTAAGTAGACTTATATTTAATGCCCAAAACGTAAATATATGTTTTCTTTTAAAACATTAAAAAACGTGAGTGTATGCCGATAAATAGCCAGTCTAGGTCGTTAAACTTAAATCAACTTACCCATCGTTATCGCAGACTAAAATTTATCTCATATATATATGTTCATTTATTACAAGTACGTCAGGGTGCATGACAGCACAATAATCTTTTTACAGAATCGTAAAAACAATATTTTTGTTTGATATTTGCTTCTCTTCCACAATTAACGCCCGATTTGGCCAGTGACCGGTATTACAATTTAACACAGTTTTAAAAGTTCAGTGGGCTGCTACTTCATTTATAATTTTGGGTATGACTTTCTGTTTATCATATTCAACATACGTCAACATTGTCTTCATCAATTTTATTATTCAATTCATCAAAACCTTGTTTTTCATTACAAGCTTTTCCGTATATCAATATACGGCAAGAGAATGAATATTTGTTGCTAACGGAAATATAAGATACATCGATTTAAATTATGTACACAATAAATAATTGCTGTGTAGTTTCCATGTCTACATTTGATTTACGAGTACAATATAGTAAACATAAAAAGAGAAAAGAGAAACGGTAAATATACAGGAATACATAAAGTTTCGTAAATAGTTGCAAAGGACCACATGTTACTTACATGCCATGAGGTTTCATAGCATTCAGTAATTTTTGAAACGCACATATATATGTGCGAAAAAGATCTAGTGCATTTGAGCAAATTAAATTTATGTTATCCATCTAACTATTTTATTTTCAACAGATTCTTTAAACCACGCGTGCATATATATTTTAATGTTTTTATTTAAATGCCTTATATATGAAAATGTCACGTGTATTATACGTTCGTTTAATTAAATTGTGGAGCATGTGACTTAATAAGACTACGCATTTAAAGTTTGAAACAAAAAACGATAGATACATCGAGGTCGTTTTGCTTGGGTGATTTACCTGTAAAAAGCTCGGGTCTCATCCATGTTTAAAACGAATTAATGGATGTTTGAAATAGTTTAACGGGGGCGTGGCCTATTAGTTTAACGCAACTAACCAGCAACTTGATTTCAATTGATTCACCGCAGAGAAATCTATTTGACTGGCGTTAAAATGAATTGATATGAATTGATATGAATTAAATATAATTTTTAATTTTTGTCAATCTTTATCAATAAACGATCAATCTCATTTAAATAGCGTTAACACGTTTTTGTCCGTTCAAGTTAAATTCGGGTTACTAGTGATGCCAAACAAGTAAAGAACACTATATTAACATTTTAATCAAACGAAAACTAGCAACTACGACCGATTTTCGAGAATGCAAATTTTATCTCTCGTTTACTTTCTTCTGGTATTAAAACTCTGTACTAAAGATGATAATGGTATGATGCATGTTTTTATCACAAAATGTCCGTGTCATCAGTAACATATACTAAATTAAATATACTTATAGTTTATAACTATCTCTAGTCCAATTGTAATGTATGCTTGGATGTTTTTGAATTTGCGAATTATCTAAGATCTTCCTGCACTAGTTTCATTCTCAAAAATAAGTAGTGTAGGTGTCCTTCAAACAAATATATACAAGTTAACAAACAAGTTGTTGTTTTAATCCAAGTGATGGGTATCTCCATGTTTATGTTTTTAAGACACAAATTTAAATACATCAGTGTAAGATATTTAAACGTTGCATATCTGTATCTGTGTTTTAGAGGTAAATTGCCTTTTCCCTCTATGTTATAATAACAACAAAAAAGATTCATACACTTCAAGATATTGCAATTTATAACTTGTCGATCTCTAAATTTTGCGCTGGATTATTCTGTTGAATTTACATTGAAAGGATTGAAAGGTTCCTTTATAAAAGTAGGTCGAAAAGAAATCACACAAACATGTGTATATAAATGCAATTGAGGAAAAGCTTGAATAACTGTTTTCTTTCATTTTTCTTATTCTAACGGCCGTCTGAACAATTGGCTGATTTACGCTGTGATTAATATTTTACAATTATCGCTGATATGTTAATGTCCTATGACATTGATATGACTGTATGGCTATAGTATGATAATATAGATTAGGTTGAAACAAGTGTTGACGGTGGGCGTGAGGTTTAAAACATGTCCAGGTTGGAAATCATCAATTACAAATAAATTATTGGATAGAAAAGAGCTCACAAGGTAATCATTTTAAGATATATATTTTTCCATGTGAAAGCGATTTTTTGTGAGATTGTGTAAATATTAAGGTCAACCTTTTTCAGTTTACCAAAAAAATGATAATTGAGAAAAGCAAATTTTGTAGTTGATGCTGAAGTCAATTAAAGCAGATAACATCATAGAAATAAATCTACCTACATTATGTATGTTCAACTTGAGAAATTGAAATAAATAAACTAAATGTCAGTATGCACACGAATAAATAAAAGTCCCTTGGGTTCTAGAATTGTGAATACATTTCTATCACATATCGTCACGACTATAAAAGAGAACTTTATTTAATTCAAGAAAGATTGCAACTAGATTAGTTGACAATGAAATTAAATCTCGATGTAAAAAGATCAAAATAATATCACAATGCGAAAAAAATACAAACTAGTAAACGGTAAAATTAAAAGCCCAAACACATCAGACGAATGGACAACAACTGTCATATTCCTGACTAAAAAAGGGAAACAAAATGACATCTGAGTTACACGCTCTTTTTTGTACAACCTAAGTATAGAACCAAAGCACTACGAACAATGTATTTGTGTTTGCTATAACTTGTATGTCATCATTCATGTCAGATAGTTAATGACGACAATACACATTATAAAACAATTTATAATGTAAGATAGATAAGGATGTGAAATATTTATGACAGATATTGATTCATTGTTGATGACTGCGTGTTAACTGTATTTTGTGTAGTTGTGCTATTTAATGATTTGCAATTTAAGCCATATCTTACTAAGTCAATAAAAGTTTAACATAATCAGTCTAAATGAAGATAACATGGATGTGTTATTAAATAGGACGTTTTTTATCTTCATTATACATCAGATACATCAAAATATCTATACATGTATTATGTATAAGATTAAAAGTATTTGCATTAGATAAATGGGAACACCTACATCCAGTCTAGGATTAAGACATGCTGGTGAATGCTTCTCTTTCTATATAACCCAGAACAGATGTCACCACATATGAAAATAAAGTATAATTCGGAAAAGACAAGTTTGACCAATCTGATTGTTAAGAATCACTCAGAAACACAGCAAATCAACTGCATATTGCAAAAACTGCTAATTTACCTCAATCATAGCTTTGATTCCATTCCATGTTCTACTTATTATCCTTTTTAGTGTATAACTCTTTATCCTTTTGATAATCTTTTGATTTCAAATATTTGGACCTAGGCATCACCAAAGATACGTTGGTTGTCGGAATGCGCTTCTGGTACAGATATGAAGTATACGGTTTCTTTTTAAAATTTGATTCCGTGAATTCTAATAGGAAAATTGACAAAACAGTCATATAAAAATAGTATCATTTGAATACTGTTGATCAATAAGTTAAATTTCCAATTTAGTAACATGTTTGTAGGCAAAGGTCAGGTTCTCCTGTAAGGAAATTGCCAAGAATTGGTCCTGACGAACACTGATGGGTCCTAAATTGGATCTGATTGGCTTGTTAAAATAAGATTCGAACTGCAATGCAATAACATATATGTTGCTAGTTTTTGGTGTATACGGTAAACAGACCTTGCAAGGTATATAATTCGATTTTACTGATCTAAAAAGTCGAAATTGTCCAGACAATGGGTTTGTTTGGAAGGAAAACAGGGTTTAGCATATTTCCCAGCCGTACTGGTGATGTGTCTTTATGTCTTAATCAAGAGGCTAATATTTGAAAAAAAATCAAATCAGAAATATTCGTTTATCAATTTGGCTAACGTAGCTGTGCATTTTTATATGCTGGTTAAGATTATTTATCTATCCGTTTTTATGGTGATGAAAGTTACCGGTTTTATCATTTATATCTATTATATAGTCATTTTATATAAATTTACTGTTTGCAAAAGTATGAGTTATTCTACATTTGTAGTTGAGTACATTTTTTTGGAATTTACGATCCCCAATTCTGTTCAACTTTTTTCTTTTTTTGACTTGCAAACTTTTTTCATCAAAGCGGTACTGGTTAGTATTATTGTGTGGACGGCGTCTGGGTTATAAAATTTTAAACCTGCACCTTTAGTTGGCTATTATTCATGTGTTTCTTTGTCCTACATGTTCTCCCATTTATATGTATTGTAGTCCTTTCTTGTAATGTTGTCATCTTAATATTATATTTAACATTGCCCTAAAAGTGGGAGATTAGTATGTCACAAAACCAGGTTCAACTCACCATTTTTTGTATTGACATATCCTGTATCAAGTCAGGAAAATGGCCATTGTTATATTATGGTTCGTTCTATGTGTTACATTTTAATGTTTTGTGTCGTAGTTCTTATCGTATATTTGTTGTGTTTCCCACAGTTCTAGTTTGTAACCCACAGATTTTTTTTTTTTATCGATTTTTGAATTTCGGACAGCGGTATACTACGGTTGCCTTTATTTATTCGTGACCATTAACTGTTTACTACAACATCGAAATCACAATTAGAAATTGGAAGCAAGTTTAATCTGAATTAAATTTATTATCCTTGAATGGTTTTAAAACTGGTTGCTATGAGCAAATTACTTAATGTAGATGAACATAAAATATTTTTGCTCTTTGTAGTAATTTATTTTAGAAATCAGTCATGAAAGCCATATATTTGTTGAACAAATATATTTTTGGCTGGGATATTCGGTTTGTTTCATGAGCGTTTGCAAAGGATGACATTAACAAATATCACGACCAAAATCCAAATCAAAAAGAAATTTACACATTGAAATTAACCACTGAATCACCCACCCATTTGAGAGCTAACACGTGCATTAACATGTATCCCCATGACCAGGAACTATTACAAATTTAATATGCCTGTACAATTTCTTTATATATATCATGGTACATTATTCCTATAGGCTATAGTCATATATATATATATAATATATATATATGTATATATATTATATATAGTGTCTAAAAATAGCAACAATCAACATTCAATCTATCTAGGTGTGCATCAGTTTGTAAATATACTGATGCAGTTACTAAATAAAATTATATAAGTGTCTAAGAATGTAACGTTAACACACGAATGAGTGTTATAAAATTAGTTGTTATATTTTTTATATTATTCACGCAATATTTCGCTAAACAAATTAGCTTCATCGGGCGTGTGCATCTATCTAGGTGAAACTGGATGCATGACAAAAAATATCTTTGTAGCTTGTAGATCGTGTAAAAGTTTAACATCCAATTTCACCTAGATAGATGCACACGCCCGATGAAGCTAATTTGTTTTGCGAAATATTGCGTGAATAATATATAAAATATAACAACTAATTTTATAACACTCATTAGTGTGTCAAAGTTACATTCTTAGACACTTATATATATATATATATATCGTTCTCATAAAGCCAATTCATTGATTCGGTACAGAGATAACACATATAACAATAAATATTTACAATATGTACAAAAAATTCAGAAAATTAAACTGTATTTTGCCGTTTTGAAAATATGTAGTTAAAAATTCTGTTCGTTTTTGATGGAAAAAAAGCATTCAAATATATTATGATATATTTCACCTATCTGTCGATTGTAACATAGACTGCCAAAGCGGGTTTCTCTGATCACGTTTTGCCTTCTTCCTGTTTCAATCGGCAACTTAGTATTACTCGTTCGAAATCGACAAAAAACAAAAGCGTCTTTGAAGGAGTGATTGGTCAGTTCGAGGCTCATTGGGGATAGGACAACTTCTACATGTTCTAATCATTAGTGATGATGGTATTGCTTGAGTGACTGATCAGTTATGGGCTCGTGGGGGGAGAGGACAACTTTAATACTTTATTGATGGCGATGTCGCTGGAGTGATTGGTCGGTTCAGAGCTCATGGGGAACAACTTTAATACTTTAGTGACGGTTGTGTTGTTGCAATGACTGGTCAGTTTGGGGATATCGGGGGAGAGAACAAATTCAATTCTTTAGTAATTGGGTGTCATTGGAGTGACTGGTCAGTTATTGACACGTGAGGAGGGGACAACTTCAATACAGTTTATGGGGAGTTTATGGCTTCTAGTGGAGTAGACAACTTCAATAATTTAGTGATTGTGGTGTCTCTGGAGTGACTAGTCAGTTCATGGCTCGTGGGGGAAGAGATACATTCAATATTTTAGTGTTGGTGGTATCGCTGGAGGGCTGATTGATTCGGAGCTCGATGAGGAGAGAACAACTTCGATACTTTAGTGATGGTGGTATCGCTGGAGTGACGGTACGTTTGAGGATCTTCGGGGAGGGGGTCAGCTTCAATATATAAGTGATGATGGTGTCGTTGGAGTGACTGGTCAGTTAGAGCCTCATGGGGTATGGGGACAGCTTCAATACTTTAGTCATGGTGGTGTTGCTGGCGTGACTGGTCTGTTTGGGGCTCGTATGGGAGTTGATAAGTTCAAAACGTAAGTGATGGTGGTTTCGCTGGAGTGATTTATCAGTTCATGACTCGTCTTGGAGGCAACAACTTAAATGCTTTAGTGATTTTGCATAAAACTTGATAGTGAAAGATTGAACAAAGTATTATCTCGATCGTAATTATCCTTTTTTTAAAGAATTAATAAACATTTGTACGTTTCAATAACAAGAACTCTTTTATAGCCGTGTAAGACTTTTTTTAACACTTGAATATGAATTTATTGCAATAAAGCTGTTAACAATGACCTTACTGATACAGCTTTAACTGTAAGGTACCCTGAAATGGTTAGTATCTATAAAAACGGGTATCATATAGATAAGTGTTATTTCTTATATTTTATAATAGAATATTACAATTAAATACACTGTTCAAAAATGATATAATACAATTCAATACACTGATCTGAAATGAATGATATTCTTTTCTTCAATACATGTAATCAAATGAAATAACGCCCATGTTATACACTTATCCGAAATTGATTGTCGGGTGTCATTTCATCTCGTTTAAAAATGACATGATTTAAAAATGTGGGATATAGATTTTCTTAATCGGATGGTTTACCTTGTTTACAGGTGATAGAGAGCATGCTTTTTAGAGTATGTATGTTGAATTTGGCGACTTCATATCTTTTTTATTTGGATTTTAAACATAGTAGGTGAGTCATTTCTTTATTTATATTATTTGAAGTGTACTAGAAATATCTTAAAGTGTTTTTTTTTGTTGAGGAATTAAAGTTTGAAGCACTTGGACTGTAATATATTCTTGCAGATTGTAGGATATAACGTATTCGTCAAATACAGATTTAAAGATATTGAATACATCACTAGATTTATCTCTTTAATTGGATACATAGCATGATAAGTGGATGGAAAATCCTTTAAGTGTCAGAATTATCTTGAATTCGATATACTCATTATATGTTATTTTGTAGCCTATTACAATATCTTTTAAGTTAAGGTTTTTATTAAAATTCATTTGATATAAGATTTTATTAATGATTTCCCAAAATTCTTTTAGAAATTTACATTCGATAAAAAAAGTGTTGATACGTGTCTTTAAGTTGACAAAGTTGACAAAACGGACTGGTGTCGATTTTCCATCTGGAGAGATTATCTCTATTCGGTAAAATGCAACTTATTAATTTCCATTTAAACATTTTAAGTTTATTCAGTTTTAAATGTTGGTGTATAAACATAAACATATATTTGGTAAAATTATAATTTATTTCTAATTAATTTTTCCATTTATTTATGCCAATGTTTGGAGAAATTGTTTTTGAACGAGCAATTGATACACGTTTTTGTTGCTTAAACTTTCAATTTCAATGTTTTCTTTGTTTATATTGATAAATGATCTGTAAAAGTTTACTTTTGATTTGAAGGATTCTTCCGTACATGTAGCTAAAGCTTTTAGCCATGAGGTTGGAATTGAGTTTTTGACTTTTGAAATTCCGGCTATCCAATTTTTAGTGTTTCGCAGTTTTTTTAAATATTTTATCTTGTGCAATTTTTCCATTATCATCAATAATATCGTTAATATAAATAAAACCACTGTGTATCCAGTTATGCATAATAAGCGGCTGGTTTTGAAATTTTATAAATGTATTACCCCAGATAACGTGCTTTCTTATTTCGACAAAGTTTATCGATTCTGTGATGTTCGTTTCATGAAATAAATCCACCTTTTTTTTATTATTTCTAAGTAAAATTCTGGAATGTCGTTAGTTAAGTTATCTAGTTTTTTTTAAGTTTGGTTGTTTAAATTCATTCTAAAAATGAGGAAATTTTCTCCTAATTTATTTAAAATTAGCTTTGGTATCAATGTCCAATTATCTTGTTTTGCCTGGAGCAATCTAGAGACCCATCTTATTTTAAGAGAGGAGAAGTAGCTTTTTATGTCGGTCATTTAAGCCCTCCCTGGTTGTAACCTGCTACCAAAGTATGATTTTAACTTTGTCTTTCTAACTATTCCATATGAAACTAAAGATTTCTCTTTCTATATCAAGTATTTTTGAGGTACTTAAAACTGTAACATTTGCTAAAAAAGTAAATTGTGGTATAATGAGAGTTTTTTAACTATTAGAATTTTACCTAAAATGGTTAAGTTTCTTTTTTTTCCAAGATGTTCGACTCTTTTCAAATCTAGTATTCCAATTGAATTTTTCACAATATTTTTTATTAATGCCGAAATAATTTTATTTATACCTAGCACTTTTACAGGTTTGTCCGAAATATTAATTTCATCTACTTTATCTCTACAATGCTTTAGTTTACCAATCAAAATTCCTTTCGTTTTATTTTTGTTAAGTTGTAATCCAGAAAAAGTTCAAAAAATTTCGATTATATTTAATGCTTTTGGGATTTTTTCTTTAGATTTTAGGAATAGAATTGTATCATCAGCCACTTGCGTGATTTTTAAGCAATGTGTTTTACTATCAATTTTTAATTCTATGCCTCTTATATTTTTGTTTTGCCTTAATTGGATAGCCATTATTTCTACTGACATTACGAAAAGTAAAGAGCACGGGCATCCATGCCGGATACCTCTTATGGGTCTAAAATGCGCAGATATCCAATCGTTATTAAACATAGAACTATTTATGTGTATAGAGGGTTTTTATCCAATTTATGAAGGGTTTATTAGAACCAAAATATTCTAAAGTATGATACATAAAATTCCATTCTAATGTGTCGAAAGCTTACGAAAAATCTATGAATAAATTTGTTCCTTCTATATTAAACTTATCTGTGTAATCTATTACATCTTGCATTTGGCATACATTAAAACCTATAAATCTGTTCTTTATGAATCCTGTTTGATCAGCATTAATGATTATATTTAAGAATTTTTTTTATTCTTAAAGCTAGAGTGTATGAGATTATTTTGTAATCACTATTTAATAATGATATTGGTCTATAATTTGCAAGTTCTAATAGATTATTTTGTTTATAAATTGGATTCAATAAACGTTGTCTTTGCGTAAATGACAACCGTGTTAGACTTTGGTGTGAATCAAATCCACAAAACTTCATCTTTGACTGTTTTGAGGTTCCAGATTGGTTAAAAAGAAAACATCTTATGAACCCCAACTGTATTGCTATATCTGAACTTTTATTGACACAAATATAAAATAAGCTGTTTAGGAAATATTATGTGAACTATACGTGCACACTGCTGAATTTTGTGTGTCAAATATAAACCATCAATATAAAAAAGAAGATTTCATTTCCAGAAGAAACATTATTTAAATCAACTAAGTACACCGACCATTAACACTGACAAACCGAACAATCCATCTCTCAATCTTAAATTCAAAATAACACTATTAAGATATATAGGTTAAAAAGCATACCCATTTGTTGTTGGCATAAAATATACCGAGGATATCGGGTTTCTGCGAAGTTTTTTCTATTTATGTCGTCATGTGACCAACCGGCTGTTATATACAAATACATATATTCATTATGACATTTTGCACTTGATTTAACACTGAGGAGATAACTGTATTGTATTTTAAGCTCCGATGGCATCAATTGGGGATTTGATGGTCGCAATTTAAGTTTACTTGCGTCGGAGCTTAACATACAATATTGTTATCTCCATTCTAATGAAACTAAAAAAAACAACGTTAAAACATGAATTTAAAATCTGTCATATACCGTCTGCGCTTGCGCGTACGTCCCATAGCATCAATTGCCAATCGATGCCATGTAGATAAGTGACGTTATCCAATCAAAATGAACGTTACAAACGTTGTTGCATTAGAATTATCACTAATGTTGGTACATTTGTTCGATAACCTGATGCATTTTATAACTATATAATGATAACGCAAACTAGATTGAAACACTGGTGGGTGTTTGATGAAAACAAAAATTCTCACAGACAAAACGTTTTCAACTATTGATGTATAATTTAGGATGAATCATTACGGTAATGACTATAACGCTTTTTTTCCGGTACAACGTTTTTTTTATGAATGTTAAACATATATTTGTATCGAAACACCACTATAAAACTTATATAAACTTGTTTTAAAATTTTTAACATGTTTAAAAAGATCTGATCAGTACATGTAGGAATAGTTTTGATCCCTTTCATTTGATCCTTGAATGTTAGTTATATGTTACAGGTCTCCGTGTTATAGTTTTCATTTATTTTGACTGCTCTGACCAGTCCTGGGACCACAATCTAGTTTACACGAAAAGCGGACTCGGTCCTTATACTGTTTTTATGTCTGCCTAAAAAGTAAATTTTGAAACAGGTCCGCTACTAATATAAGTTAACTTCGAAACCAGTTATGCCATACTAGTGGGAGATAATATGGACATAATTGTGCAAATCGTGATACAAGCATGAAATTTTGTATAAAGGTTGACTAAATGACATTTAAAACAAATCCGCTGCTGGCCAGAAAAAAAAATCATTTCTTCAAAATGGCCACCACACATTTCGGAAATGGCGTCATTACAAATTGACAATAATTTGTTAATCCTTTAAAAGGTGTGATATATGTAAAATCCAATGTTAGATTTGATAAAAAGTAAATGACAGTTCCTAAATTACGACTAGACAATATATTAATGAATTTAAAGGTGACTTCCGGTTTCAAAATGCCGGCAAAAAAGTCAAATATTTATTTTTTTATACTTTCAAGCAAATTCACAAGGGATGTAAATCCTTGAAAGATGTGTTATAGGTATAATCCAATGTAAGTTATGATAAAACGTTAAAAAAAGTTCTTACGTACGACAAAACAACACATAAATGAAGAAAAATAGTGACTTCGGGTTCCAAAATGGCGGCAAATATGTAGAAATATTTTTTTATAATTGCCATCAACTTAACAAGTGTTAACACTCTTTGTTAAATTTAAATGCCTAGTTTGGTTTGCTTATTTTATAATTATCTGATAGTTGTCTATACAACAACTCGTACAAGGAAGGCCAGAACGGTAGCATCTTCATTTACCAACGCAGTTGCCTCCGCATTTCAAAATTTCCTGACACGAGGATGCAAGGGCGGTCAGAGAAGTCCATTTTGGTATCCAACTGTCATTGATTCTTTCTTTTATCCAATCCCAGTGTTCATGACTTGGAACATGTACCTGTCGAACACATGAATCAGGCTGGGCCCAAACAACTCCTCCTTGCTATACTTCTCTTTTAATATGCTCTAGAAAAGAACCTCTTGTACGCGGAATTGCATCACAATGCCGCTGCTTCCTGGCAAAAAATTCACATCGTGCCTCGCTTCTTCCTTAAGCATAAAAAAAACGTCCTTTACATCTGGAAAACCTTCCATTGTTAGCCAGGCTGACATTTTGACTTTCTCATGACAATTCGACAAGTACCACATCCAATAAATGCATGGACGAAAGGAAGAGCAGCTACACAAGGGCCAAACGCATTTGATATGTCACGTGCAGGAAGCCATCAAAAGTCGTTATTCCTTCCATGACCTATCCACAACTTGCTCTACCTAAATTTGCGATTGCTGCGATTCTTGATGCTATTACATCTGTGTCAGTACTACCTAAAATTAAATTTTACAACTCTTCATAATCATGCCGAAGATGGACAAACATTCGTGTATCTGCTTCTTCATGATTACAAGGGGATAGATAGGAATTATCTTTATTGAAATTGCAAAGAATATTTTCACCATGAATAACATACACATTTTTATTAGTCTCAAGAAGCAATTTTGTCAGCAAGAAACTTGAACAATTCCGTTTTGTTGTCATCTTCGTAGAGAAAACTACTCCATACCCTTGGTGTTCTACCAACACCTTTCCATCTGGCACAAGAACCTTGCCTTTGTCTTGTCACAGCCTTTAAATTATTCATTTAGTAAACACTACTTTTGAATACTTATCGATGCAAGATTTTATATAAGGCAGTATGCCATCATTAGCATCAACATCAAATATTTTTGCTCAACTTTGTGACCTGGAATTGACCAATGCTGCCCAACCAACGATAAATGCGTCCAAATGTTTCAAGTAAATCCATTTGCAGAGATTTAATACCCCTATTTTAAGTGACATCCTGAGATAAAAACGGAGGAGCAGTTTGGTTTCTATGGATACAGAAATATTCCAAGTTAAATTGTCTACTGTGACAAGAAATAAAAAGTCTAGAAAAGATATCGCAATTACTTTTAAGGTTCTCTAGCTTTGTTTTTGACAAAGACGTTTCCAGTTTCATTTTGCGGCCAACATAGGAAGTTGTTCTTTTTTATTTGGTTATAAAAAGCAGGTTCTCCTTCGTTTTGCATTTGCTTCAAAAGATCTTCGTATTGTTTGGACCAATATCTTGGAGTATATCGTACCTGTTTACAAATCTGACGACTCTTCTAGAAATGAATTTATGAACTCGTTCATCACTTTGCAAAGCCTTTAACGCTGTTCAAAGAAATCTTGTTGTGTTTTCCTAGAGTCTTCATCATGTCGTTCGTATGTTTTAGAATGACCCAAACCACTAGATCTTTCAAATTAATCATCTAGTATACTGACTCCTGTTCCAGCTACCATCCGTTTGTCTAAAAGGGATCTTCTGGTAATCCTATGGCACCAACATCGCCCTTCACAATTGCATTATTCTGTTTTTGTGCCTGATCAATTGTGTTACAAGAAGGACATTTGCTGGTCTTACGTATAGTGAAATTATCATTTTCAAATTTCATTGCAACCTGTGGGTGATGTTCGGGAAGGGAAGTCATATCTCGGAGATGAGTCGGTAACCTAAAACAATACGCTATCATGCTTTATATGGACTGTTTGAACAGTACCAAATCTCACTTATGAAATGAGCGTAATACCAAAATCAGAAGAAGTTCTTAATTTATAATTGAACGCCCTGAATTAAACTCTGGTAGAGATGACTTCAGTTCCTTACACCAGTCTTTTAAATCATTGAACGTCACAGAGTCATGACATAATTATATATTCTGAGTTTAGCTTTCACAATCTGAAATTAACAAGTTTTAAGCAAGATACATGCAGTTGTCTGATGCGCCTGTCTAGTCCTAGGTACATTTGAACATACATAAACAGAATATGCCGTTCTTGGTGTTGCAATATTGGATTAAGTAAGACAACATGTACATCCCCTATCACGCAATATATCACCAATAGTTTTATAACAAGCCATTTCAATGTGCAATCAACGAAACATGACGATACACTTATATTTTCCTTACAAATCAACCCATTCCCACTGAATTTGCTCAGGCATTTCCAAAAGTGGCTGATCTGCAGTTACAAATGTTTCTCCGGGATTAACATTTTCACCTTAACCATCGAATACCTGAGAATTGCCTGATAGTACATACAAATCGCTCTTGATGTATATAAATAGTTTGCACATGCGTAAAAGTGTGAAACACATGTGTATCATAACCTTGAAATATGTTATAAACCAATTCAAAATATCATTAAAAATCCAAAAACACTAAATGTATAGTAAATAGCTTTTGAAAGAATTTTGTTACATTTTCGCGCATAAGCAAATACTAAATATATCAAATATTCATTTTTAATAAATATGTGATGTAAGGAAGGTAGCCACCAAACCTGGTAATTGGTTTTTACTAAAAGAAGTTCAAAGAAAAGTTTTCCAGAAAAATCAGTATTTTTTAATTAAACTTTAATTTTATTAAACAGTTTTCCTTCTTAGATTTAGTAGTACAAAGGAGTTTAATTTGACTCTTAAGTGCGATGGTTACGCTTATTTGCAATGGACCAAAATGGTAATATTTAAGGAATTACAACATCGAGGTCAGAAAATAGTTCTTTGGCAAAAGCTAGTATGCTAAGGTATGACCTATGTGATAAGCGTTATAATTTACCGGTATACTTAAGTGATTGTTTCTAAATTTAGAAGATCGACCATGTAAAAATTGCTTAAAAGTTAATATATGTGTTGCTAAATATTGTATGTCATGTAAACTGATTTTTTCCCAATTTGGAGCT
Source organism: Mytilus galloprovincialis (assembly GCF_965363235.1). Lineage (NCBI taxonomy): Eukaryota > Metazoa > Mollusca > Bivalvia > Mytilida > Mytilidae > Mytilus > Mytilus galloprovincialis. The sequence goes on from NC_134851.1 coordinate 8,379,924, forward strand.
TATTGAATATTTGGATGTAGCTTGCTGTTAGTTCTAATGTTACAACCTCCCATACAGTTATCATTGAAAATTACAAATACAAAATTCGTTCATTGTCGGAATATGCAACATTTATTTGTTACAGTCTTAATTGAAATGACAGAGAATGACAGTGTTTGCTGAGCTTTCTAGTGCGAGTACAAATACATGTTATATATTCTTACAATGTACAGAATAAATTAATGTTTTAGCAGACAATTTTAATATAATTCACGCATGAAACATGTATTTTTATTTTACCGACGTTACTTTTCATTGAAATCGAAATTTTAACAGGAATCAAAAAGTAAACTGCAACATAAACAATGATAAAAATGTCTCCGTATGCTTCAAATAGAAGTAAGATTAGTATACGTTTATATACAGTAAATGGTCGATACAAGTCCGTTTTCGAGAACTAAAAAGAAAATAAACACAGTGCTTCAGTCGAAAAAGAACGGTTAAGTTTCAATTAATTACTAGTAATCATGGACATTAATTTGGTGTAAAAGTTGTTTATCAAATATTCTGGCATGTTAATTTTTGGTGTGTATAAACGACTTCTAACGTCATTATCAAACTATGTTTCTAACGTCTATATTTTCGTGGACCATTGGACTTTAGCGCAGAGAAGCATCGCACTTTAGCGTCGACCATCGTACTCTAACGTCCCCCTCGCACTTTAGAGTTCTACATATTATATATTATAGATTAAATAGTAAGTATTTCCTTCCTAGATTTAGTAGTAAACTTTTGTGTTACCCAGTATATTTTTATCACTTATTACAAATAGTCAGATTTGATTAAAAATCATCGACAAATGACCCTTATGAATAGCATTTAAAAATAAAAACATAAAACCAGTTATTTATGAAACTATCCATGGGGGCTTGTTTCTACACTAATTTTACAACGGACTGGCCCTTTATGCTATATAAGTTACCACAAGCGACAGAAAGTAAGCACGAACAATACCATGGCAATACACGGGAAACGATGAAAAGATGAACAACCATCTGAAATTCAATGAATAATAATAGTAATAATAAAAAGCCCATAATAGATGCAAATGTTAATATTCAATGGTCATTTCACAACTATGACAAACCTTAACTAGGCATGAACATTCAATCACTGACATATGTTTTCGAAAGACTATAACAACTTACTTTTGACTCTGACATAATTGTTAACCATTGTACTAGTCCTCGAATGGCTGTAGATAGAAAGATTTGTTTGTTACAACCCTTAAAAGACATACATTAGCCATTTTGATTTGAGGAAAGAATATTGAAATGGTAAAAGTGATGGATGTATAGGCTACTACTTAGCCGACAAAAGATCACAAAACAGTTGGAGTCATCTCCCCTTCTTAACCTATCAATGGTCATTGAAACATACACATATCTTCTTTTTCTTGTATTGTATTAACTGTATTAATATTGAAAACTGATATTGTATACCGAATTATTAACCTATTATTTTTCTAAGACTTTACAAAATCTCGAAGCTTGTCATTGTTGGAGACCTTATGCACTTGACACAGTAGTCAGTAATTCTGTGATATCAGAAAATGTCATTGATATGGTAGTGTTCTGTGATACTTTGTTGATAAAATTACAATTATTTGAAACATCGTGTTTCTTGATCGCTAGTCATAAATGTTCTTTAACGTACTTTTTACATTTTATTTATTTTTAATTATTGGTTTACAATGTCATAAACTACAAACTATATGTTGCTTTCATATATCTGGTGTTAGTTTATTGCTTTGTACGTAAAGCAGCCCAACAGTGTGCTTATTGAATTGATTATATTTGTCAAGTCCGACCTTTAATAGCTTACTATGTGGTATGGGTTAAACTCATTGTTGAAGTACATGTGATGACTTAGAGTGTATTGTTCCACTGATAACGTACGTTTTTTAACCGTGCGTTTCACCTACCCAGTGGTCGGCGTCTCTTTGTTGTCATGAACCATTATTTACATGTTAACTTCCTGTATATTCACTGTTAATATCGAGAACTATTTTTAAACACTAATGATTTTCTACATTACAATGGACATTTTGTTTCAGGCTTATTTTAAACGGTTACATTTAATTTTTAGAAAAGAGTGCTAGCAGTAGAATGTTTTGTATGTATCACAGTTGAAGTTTCTTCGTGAAGGTCTATTGCAAAAGACAGACATCAATGATTTGTAAACTCCTGATCCTGGTATGTAATTATAAAAATAAAAAAAAGAGAGAGAAATAAAAAGAACATTTTATTAGCTTTATGCGTCCGAACTGTTTTTTTTTTGGGGGGGGGGTTCACTGTCATCGGTTTTGCTAAAATATTTGAAATCAGAGGATGATGAAGGACCCAACGATATGAAGAGCTTCAGGTTATTTATATAATGAAATAAAAAAAACATACGAATAATAGCAAAATTCATCTGAGGCTTACTTTGCCTTAGGGAGTTTATACCGCGTTTAATTAGCAATCTCTTTATGTTTAAACACACGATTTAAGAAATATTTGTTATGAATCATATCATTACCAAATTACTGACTACTGAGATGTATATACCCAAGGAACCCGATAGTTCAGAGACAGACAAAACCAAAAAATAGCAAAAAAACAAACATGACTGGAATATAAAACCGCAAATAACTGGACATGAAAACCTTGTGATTGAGCAGTTTTACCTTTTTCAAAATAAAATAATAAAACTAGAACTAATTCAAGTAATTATGAAGTAGAATTTGTTTCTACTTACCAATGATTACGAATGATGTTTTTCATGACACACACACTTTGATGAAACATTGTAATATTGAAAGGGCCCTCGGTGTCTAAGTATTTCTACTATTTTATATACCTATATGGAGTTATTTTCTGCTAGAACGATAGGTAATTTTTGCGAAAAATCTACCCGGACGAGTCCATTTTTAATTTAAATATGTCCAACGACATAAAGTAATGATCTGTTTCATGTCATTACAAATAGGAGCACCCCTTTCAATAAACTAAGTTATTTACAAAGTGTCTTGTATATTTCATAAACTGTTATCAGATGGTTATTATTCATTTGTTATTTCTTCATGCACTTACGTTAATATTTCGATTATGTATGAATAATAATTGATAAGATTTATATCTGGATTAATAAGTTAGTTTCATTAAACATTCTAAATGAGTCGAAGGGCGTATTAAATCCTAAACATTAGAAAACACTTTAGTGTGACCGGTAAAATAGGATGCTAAATTTGGCAAATCTGTATTATAAATAATATTTTGACGGTATATAAGTCAGATAATGCATATTTTAAGGTTATTATTGTCGTAGAATACACCTTTGGGTGTCTGGATTTCCCAAAAAAAGACCTCACTACGGTCGGTTTTTCATTTGATCTTTCCTGCCATCCCTCAATGTGTTCGACGACCAGAACAACCTTGAAATGTGCATTATCTATGACGTATTAACTGACCAGTAAACTGTTTTGTTTTGAGTTCATATACCTCAAAATTGCTTGAATGCATTTTAGTTTTATTAATTTATTTTGTATAGAGTAGTCCTTCTTAATCATAATGTTTTCGTAGTAATTTAATAACATAAAGCTCTTGAATTGTTTCAGTCCTTAATCATCCTTTGATTTTAAGCGGATGCACTCGACTAAAATCTAAATTATCTAGAATTGTCAGTTTTGCTATCGACGGTCGGTGATTTTCTCTCGGCATTACGGCTTTTTCTATCAACACAGATTATGCGCCACGAAACAACCCAATATTGCGCTGAAAAGTGGCGTTTAAACACCAACAACAAGCAATGTAACCGGAAACATAAATAAACGAATGAGCGATTGGACATTAGCTTCGACAAATGGATACACGTGATTTTGAAAATATCCAAGTTACTAGATTTTGTTAAAAGAAATAACAATGTATTACTGAAATTGAAAAGGAAACGTCAGCTCCGAAATGTCGGATTTGTGTTTTTATGTATAAGAATGGAGTTATTGCTACAATGGTGTACATGTACCGAACATACATACATGTTTTTTTTCAAAAGATTAATTATGTAAAAATAAGAAAATAGTTGCAAATTAGAAAACTATACACATGAGACCAAAGGACATAAACAATTACAGTTATAGGTAAACGCGCGACATTCACCAATGAACAAAATCCATTTCACACAGTCAGCTTTGAGAGACCCCGTAATGACAAATGTAAAATATTCAAACGAGAAAACTAAGGGTCAGACTATGTCGACGAGTTCAAACGAACTAAAACAAATATGATATAAAGTAAAGACAGCAACTAGATGACAGGGTGTTAAATTAGGGCTGGTGCATGTCGCCAAACTTCACCTTGGTATGGTTTAACAGTACACCATACGAACAAATTATAAAATCATTTGAAAAAACTAAGTTGATTGAGATAAAAAAAAACAGCAAAAAAACACACAGACCAGACCTGGCAGGGTATTTTTACTTCCGAATAACTGAAAAACAATAAGTACATTTGCAATTCCAAGCCAATATCAACTTATAACAAAATCATGCATTAAACTTTAAACACATAAAGTACACATCAACCCTCCAATGCATAATGTATTTAGAAGTCATTCAAAGTATTTTTGTTCGTGCGTGTGTCTTTTGCAGGCTTCCTGTAATGTTGGAGGGATTTGTTATCAACATTATATATTTTTATTAGATTCTTTTAATCGTTTCATAACCTTGCCTTACATGCATTTCATGAAGTTTATCATGTTTAAGCAAAATATGTATACATTGACATTTTTGTCTTTCGTACTTTTGTCTTTATGGTGGTTGTAACTACTTGTTCAACGCTATTTGATTTTGTAGTTGTTTTATTAAAAATCATACACAGACAAAGTCAACCTTTTACAATATTATAGTGCGTTCAAAAGGGTCTGAAGCTATCGTTTACTTTGTTATTGTTTTGCAATCATATTGAGTCATTTTTTTATAATAACTTATCTTATCGACTGAAATGTTTTGCACATAACAGTTTTAAAGTTGTATTCAATAGTTTAAACTTCAAACAAACTTAAGGTCCTAATACGCATGTTGAAATTTTGTTGTCGAAAGAAGATACAGGCAAACAGAAAGTATCATAAAAGTGAGATGACACAATATGTATTCCAGGTTCACGTGTGTGTGGCGTTTCCATTTAAATGCCCCGAACCAGCACAGTGGTCACTCCGTGGAAGAAGTCATTGTTCTGATCCCTCTAAATATTCCTGCCTGCAAAATGATTTTATTAACGGTTATTCTGAAAACTGCACAGTATTCGATTTTCTACAGCCAGGTAAATTATTTCTAGTATTGAAATAAAAGTTCCCAATGCATGCACGTACATTAAATCAATGTGTAATATTTAATATGACAGTTCTAGCCCAGACATCTTATTCTAAAAACAAAGTTGAAATTTCTTTGGTAAATATTTCCTAAAAATTATTGTTCCCTAGGAACACATAATCAATATTAGTAGTCCATGTTTACGTTATCTCTGAATTTTTTAGTGAGGACATATTCAAGTTTCAAAACATTTCCCAACAGGTAGAAAACATGTTCTTCGTGGTGGATTAGATGCAGACATTTGTTCTTTAGAGCGGTATCAGCCATGGCCAATAACATTCTACACAAACGTCGGTACTAATTGTATCTTTCTTAAGTCTACTTGTAATGACGAAGGACAAGTTATCTTTTCCAATGGAGATCGAAACACGGATAAAACATGCAGATGTGACTACACTAGAGGTTATGCCTTCCTTGTTAAACCTAAAAAAACATGTTTTTGCGTTCCATCAGAAGAAGATTGCTCATGTTATATAAAGACATGTCACGACCAAAATTATGCTTTATCGTCAGGTATTTCTACTGCTACTTCAAATTTAATATAAAACAAAGAGGAAAAAAGGGAGCTAATTCTGGCTCTCGTAAATGAAAAAGTGATAAAATCGTACAAATCATTGTCTCTGTCAATAACTTTTATGTCAGGAACGTGTTTTCATTTTCTTATAAAAGAAATAAATCCTTCTTTCTATTTTTAGACAATTAATTTGATAGATTATGAGATAAAATCTTATATGTAATTCAACTCTGATTTGCTGACTTCGTCTTTAATATAATGTGATGTATGATTATTATATTGTAATGATGTGCTATCATTTAACAGGCATATATAAATTTTGCGTCTGTGTTTTACAAAATTCAAACTAAGAAGCATTTTTATATCATTTTATTCTAGTAAGCGTACATTTTTGTAAAGGAAGATTATATCATGTATATAGAAAGTAAAGCAGCATGTATGTATTAAGTAGGAATTGCACATTATATCCGTTTAAGAACAAAAATGTTAACATAAATAAAATTTTCTGTTTTTCAAACATAGTTGTATGCAATATCTTTTCAGATTATGAATGCATTAACTCAAAGAAAACTAAATCTATACACAAATGTAAACCTATAAACCATGGGAGGTAAATATCAATGTATTGAATTTTTTTCTACAACTTTTTAGCTCAACCTTAAGTGTTCCGGGCAGTGTTTATGAACTGATCGAGTTTTTTTGTTAATCCGTCTTATTTTGCCTTTGCGTTGTGAGTTTATGTCTACCGTTGATATTTTAATAACATTTAGGTATTTCCCATCTCCTTTGACTTCGACGGTTTTCGGTACTTATACATCCTCGGATTTCTAATTGTAAGCCTCGAGCGTTCCTGATGATGGTTTATCCAGAAAAGCGCTTCGGACGCATTACATTATTAAACGTGTTGTTTTTAATTTTTCTCTAACATTAATGTTAATTAAATAAAATTAGAAACTGCTTTATATGAATTTACGTTTTTTGATTGACTTAAGCATTCCAATTGATATTTTGACGTGTGTTTTTTGTGTTGTGATGTTATACTATTGTTTTAGAAAAGGGATAATGTTTGGTACCATTAACACGTTTTAATTCCGCTGCAAATGTATGCACCTGTCCTAAGTCCGAAATCTGAAGTACACTAGTTGTCGTTTGTTTGTGTAATTTATACGTGTTTCTCGTTTCTCGTTTTTATATAGATTAGACCGTTGGTTTCCCCTTTGAATGGTTTTACACTTTTAATTTTTGGGGCCCTTTATAGCTTGTTCGGTGTGAGCCAAGGCTTCGTCTAGAAGGCCGTACCTGGACCTATAATGGTTTACTTTTATAAATTGTTATTTGGATGGAGAGTTGTCTCATTGGCACTCATACCACATCTTCCTATATCTAAAACATGAATAGTAATTAACTCAATTCGTAAGCGAGAACTGCAATTAATTACCATATTGAAAGAAACAAAAAAGTGAGTATTATTTCACAGGTGTTGTTTGTGTTCCTTTCGTACATTGAAATTAATCAAAATGTAAATATGTTTTTTATTCACGGTGTTTCAAAATTTCACAATGCAGTAATTAGAGATGAATCGTTCAATGAAACAATGATACGTTTATAAACTAATTTTAAAGACCCTGTATTACATTTCTTTGCATGCCTTTTTCTGATTGAGCTTACACTGCCTACACATATATTAGAGTCAATAGCAATTGGTCAGTTCGAATTGAAAAAAAAACATAGTAAAGGGGTGTCTGTAATTAGAAACAGGCGTCAACCTTGGGGCATGTTTTTAGTGGCATGAGTAAATATTTGTTTGTCAACTAACTGATATATTTATAACTCTTCACACAGAGACATTTGAACCGTTTTATTTGACAATACAAACATAAATTGCAGGAAACAAAGCATTTTGTGCATTCTAAATAATATAATGTATTAAGAGATTTACATTGTACTATTTTCAGTATACAAAAGGTTGCAAATCAAAGTGAGATTGGTGACAACGTGCAAAGACTAACTACTATGTCAAAGTCAGGTATATAAGTACATCAACATTAAGATTTAGTTGATTTACCAGATACGCAGTAATTGACTTTCCACATAGTGATATCTAGAAATAGTCAGTGTATTAATGTGAAGCCGAACGACCAGTGTTTTAATGTGAAGCCGAAACCAGTGTATTATTGTGAAGACGAACGACCAGAAATCACACGACCAATATTTCATATTTTTTGCTACAAATGAAAGATTTGCGTATATAAGACAACAGTGTAACGATATGAAACGGGAGACATCATTAAATCATTCACAATATGTGCATGATTATACACTATTTAAACATATATTAATACCCTGATCTAAACAATTCAATGAAAGAAAAAAAAACCTAAACATGAAATGCAAAGACTCAGTAAATGGAATAATGTAATGCATGTACTCAGTCAGTAATGCCATCTATAACTAGATCAGTTGAATGAAATAGGTAGACAGAACAATTTATAATATTTGTTGTGCCGGTCCCTAGTGTTTGAAGAGACAACAACAAAAACAATTTAATTGTATTGACTTCATCAATCATAATCAATGAATAATCGCAAACGACCATTATTGTTAGTCTGTGTTTTTAAAACAAACGCTGTACTAGAATTACCATGAATATGGAAGTTTAAAAAAAAACCATTTGTACCACAACTGTATGTGTGTCATTTTATAAAAAGCAAAAGTAAATTTCTAGGTTTGAGTAATATTATACGTTGACTTGTATTGTTTGAAACAGAAGAAGAAGAAATCAATAAGGTAGAAAAATCAGCTCTCTAACATGTAGATAGTCTTCTGTATTTTTTACATCTCAATTTGGTAACAGAGTAATTAACTTACTTTTTCAGACAAATACCGAACAGGAGTGGCAATTTGTGTAACATTATTTTTACCAGTTCTTATCTTCCTGTCTATTTGTAAGTACACATCTTTTTATTATCTTGATTTTTGTTGATATCTTAGAATACTCATGCAGATCGGATGTTTCCTGCTCTTTGATCGGTTTGTTGTTGTCTCTTAGACACATTCTCCATTCTCCTTCTCAATGGTATTTATACATGTTGTTTTTGGAGGCTATTTTGAATGAAAATTGTCAATTAAAGTTATTATCCTCTATTTGTTATCGTTGTTGAGTTTAGGGATTATAATTTCAATATATATATTCGATATCCATTTAATAATTTTCTTTACATTTGTTATAACAATGTCAAAAATCAAGCGAGAAACAATAACTGATTGATATATTACACACCAATTGACGAATGCCACATATAACAGGCAACAATCGCATCTCATTTAAACTCACTTTATTATTTCATGACTTTGCGTTTTCTCCTATTGATAGGACCAACTATTATATTAAAAAATATATATCATTTTCAGGTGCATCAATATTAATGAATACTATTGAAATCAACTTGAGTCATGATAAGTTAACATGCGTTTTATTTTACAGCATTGACTGTTGTTCGAAGAAACTGCTGTAGAAAACAAAGTAAGTTTCGGTAACTGTAACATTGGATAACATTGTGTATGTGCACGTGTGTTCTTGTGTGAATGCATCTATCATTACGCTTGATTTCGTTTCAAAACGATGTCGAAAATATAGAAATTGACATATATTTGGTTTACATTGTAGATTGGGATTGTTAGTGTCACAAAGAAATGGATTTGATCGGGAAAAGTATAATCTATATGAAATATGAAAAACGAAAAATACTTATGAACTTTATAAACAAACGACAACCCTCTAGCATCAGGTTCATAACTAAAAACAGGTGCAATATGTAAAGTGGTTGAAAATTTAAAAAGGTGCAAACCTACACCCTTATATAGAGTAATTACACCACATAGAAACACATCAAATATATCAATAGAAATGGTGTAACCCAATCAAAAGAAAGATATACAAAAACAAACGAACATACACTGAACGAATTCATTTGATCTATGACACAATGTACATACAACATTATGAAAAAAAAAAGATTAGATGTAAAATAAAAGCAACAGTAGTATACCGCTGTTCAAAACTCATAAATCCATGGACAAAAAACAAAATCGGGGTAACAAACTGAAACAGAGGGAAACGCATTAAATATAAGCGGAGAACAACGACACAACACTAACAGTATCACAAAGAAAACAAAATGCCGTCAAATAGAATACTAGTAACGTACACTGAACAATACAAATAATCTTCTTGCTATGTACATGTGTACAGTGAGTACGAAATGTTTTTACAACATAAATTATTTTGTTCTCAAAGTATGAGTACAAAAGTGTAAAGATTATTGTCATATTAAACTCTCACAAAAGGTGGTATATATGTCGACTTCATTTTGGTTACAAGATATTAGCTGACAATTCATAAAAAAAATATAACCAATGTGATGAGACATCTTGTAATTTTTCTAATTAAGTAATGTATTCCTCTGAAATTACTTGCCTGTAAGACACACTTACATTTACCATTGAAACTTATTGCTCAATTATTGAACAATATATAGTGTACAAATAATGAAGCTTGGTTGGCAAGTTCTACCGTTAAATGTAATTTTATTTACTTTAAACGTTTTCTTGTATCGGTCAATGAAATTTTGTTTCTTTTTTTTTTGTATCTTTTTTGGATGAATCTCGTCGTTTCTCAAAAATTAGGCATTTTGCTTTCGGGCTTTGCCTTTGGGTGTTCAATGCGAATGGGATCAGGGAAGCGCCGATTCGGACGACTGAAATTATTATAGTGTATTGTCGTATTTATAAACTAATAAATGTGTACTTTGTCAGGAACGTTCCACTTGTCGTTATAGTTTACCTTTGTTGATGAGACTGTAACATGACTGTTGTTTTCATTTCAATCCGGTTTTTTAAGATTTAGTTTTGGGTTAGGTTTTATGAGGTGTAATGTAATACCCCTTATTGCATTCGGTACTACGTATTTCAGTATTTTCCTTTTTTTAATATTGCGTTTAAAATACTTTTAGAATACGAGGTCCGTTCACTTCTAGCCTACAAACGAATAGTAAAATGCTACAGAAATGTAAAAAACATACAAATCACACAAAAAAAAAAAAAAATTATGAATTTTGATGAGTGTTTGCAGAATTTAATGTGATTGTGACATTAAAACTGTTACATTTGGATCAAAATGAAAGCACATTTGAGCCACAATCAAAGTCGTTATTATCGCCAAAATTTGTGCAAAATAAAATTGCCACTCGAAACTCGTGTTTCAGTTGTATTCAGTTTGGTTATAGCTGTATGTCAGGAATGAAATCTGTTATTTCTCTCTTTGATAGCGAAATATAACATTCCATTAGCTATACAAAAAATGGATGAAATGAACAAACTCAGATATCTTCAATTATTGAGGACAGGGAAAGTAAAACGATACCACATAAAAATCATGATTTTGGGTAAAGAAAATGTTGGCAAGACTAGCTTAATGAGGAGATTACTCGATGAATCGATTGACAACGTAGAGTCAACGGATGGAATAGATATTGTTAAAAGATGTAAAGTGGATGTAAATAGCGGAGAGTGGGTGTTTTGTGAAGGTATTAATATTTCAAAACCATGATATTTCATATACTAATTCGTTAAAGTCAACAAAAGAAATAATGAATAAGTTTGAATTCATCAATATGATTGATTAGAAAAAAAATAAACAAATAATCAACAGAAGTTAATTCATTTGCAAAAGAAATGCATATGATTAAAACTTTACCAAGGCAAAATTGTTTCAATATACTTATTATGAAAAAGGCAAATATTCCGCTTTGAAATAATAAAAAAAAACAAAACACGTGCACCATGTGCACCTACAACCAGAATATGAATTTAGTATTTCAATATCTACATACGAATTTATATGTATCATTTTAGACTACTACAAGGCTTGAAATTTTTATTTTAGAGATCGGAATAGGAAATTTTACAATTAAGAGAATACAATCGTCCTGTGTGCAATGTTTTTCAAATACTAATTTCATTTTGCATGATACTGAAGATGCCTAATACACCCTATATTCTGGTTAAAACACACCTACTTTTATAGCATTTGCAATAGTTTATATAGTTAAAAACAGTAATAATCAGAGTTGTAATATATTAACTTAGACGTTACAATAACACTTATCTGTATATGTCACAAACATTTGTATTTGTTAAAGAATGCAGCATTATAAAACTTGACTCACGAAAATAAGCTTTTGCAACCAATCAAAATATAAAACTAATAAGAGCAAAATTAGCTGTACTATATACAAAACATGTTTGGGGACGCCTCCGTATCATTTTGTTAATCTCACAAATTCATTTGCACGATGATAGTCTCTTTCAAGTACATGTCACTGTGTAAGCAATTGTCCAGATGATATAAACTATTCATTATATATCGAGAGTGTAATCGAAATATCTCATAATATCTCATGGATCTGTTAATTGAAAAAAAATGAAAGCAACACGTTCAATAATTGCATGCGTTCGAAGCGCTTTTCTTGATTTACCTTAATCAGGAACGATCAAATACAAACATTTGAAATGCGCTTTTTGTCCACAAAATGTTTATTATAAATAATTCATTGTATATCGTTAGTGTAATCGAAGTATCCCATATATACTATCTCATAGATCTGTTAGTTGAAAAAGAAATAGGAAATAACACTTTCAATATATTTTGAAGCGCTTTTCTGGAAATCGAAACCATTAATGTCAAAAATACCTAAAAACAGATAAATTCCTCTAAAGCCATCTTTTCACGAGGGTTAGAATCTTAGTTTCTTTATAATTTCAAAATTTATAAAAGGACAATTCTATTTAATAGATACAAGGATTATAATTACATACGCCATACGCGCGTTTCGTCTACATACGACTCATCAGTGACGTTGAGATCGAAATAGTTAAAACGCAAAACAAGAACAGAGTTGAAGAGCGTTGAGAACCCAAAAATTCCAAAAACATATGCCAAATACGGCTAAAGTAACTATTCCTGGGATAAGAAAATCCTTAGTTTTCGAACAATTCAAAGGTTTGTGAACAGGAAATTTACAAAAATGTCCAGGTAATTGATATAAAGTGCTGACTACTGGAATTGTGATACGCTCGGAGACGAAACGTCCACCACCGGTGGCATCGACCCAGTGGTGCAAAGAGTTATCAAAGGTACCAGGATTATAATTTAATACGCCAGACGCGCGTTTTGTTTACATAAGACGTATAAGTGACGCTCAGATCGAAATAGTTGTAAAGCCAAGCAAGTACAAAGTGAGGAGCACTGAGGACCCAACATTCCAAAAAAATATACCAAATATGGCTTAGGAAATCTATTCCTAGGATTAGAAAATCCATAGTTTTTCGAACAATTCAAAGTTTTGTGAACAGAAAATTTACCAAAATAACTATATAATTGATATGCATGTCAACACCGAAGTGCTGACTACTGGGCTGGGTATACCCTCGGGGACGAAACGTCCACCAGCAGTTGCATCGACCAAGTGGTGTAAATAGTTATCAAAGGTTCCAGGATTATAATTTAATACGCCAGACGCGCGTTTCGTCTACATAAGACTCATTAATGACGCTCAGATCGAAATAGTTGTAAAGCCAAACAAGTACAAAGTTGAAGAGCATTGAGGACCCGAAATTCCAAAATTCTGCATTCTTTAATGTTTGTTAAATCATGACAGTACCGAAGTACTGACTACTGAGCTGTTGATACCATCGGGGATTGATAGTCTACTACTAGAGGTATCGACCCAATGATGTAAAAAATTGAAAACAACACGTATAACAATTTCTCGCTTTTTGGGATTTACCTTCATTAGAAACGCTAAAAGCCAAACATTCGAAATCCGAAGTATAAGTACCGTAACCGTTGAAGAGCGCTTTGTGAAAAATACCTGACATAAGGTAATACACATCCAATTTTTTATGAAAATATTCTTTATAAAGCACAAAGGTGTCAGTATTCACCTCATAAACTTACAAAACCTTTGAATAGACTTATTAAGAAGGGATATAATTACGATACTGTTGTCAAGTCATTAAAGATTGCATATTTTGGCGTTAATATTGAGTCACTGATAAGGTCTTTGCGTCGGAACTAAACACATTTATTCTAAAAACAGTTGTTGGCATGACACGGGTTATGTTCTTCTCATATATGTTATGATGGCATGATACTAAACCCCTTACGGGAAGGATTGTGCCTGATGTTCATATGATGAAATCATAATCTTTCAGTCAGTGTAATTGAAGTCTGGAGCTGGTATGTCAGTTAACTGCTAGTAGTCTGTTGTTATTTATGTATTATTGTCATTTTGTTTATTTTCTTTGGTTACATCTTCTGACATCAGTCTCGGACTTCTCTTGAACTGAATTTTAATGTGCGTATTGTTACGCTTTTACTTTTCTACACTGGTTAGAGGTATAGGGGGAGGGTTGAGATCTCACAAACATGTTTAACCCCGCCGCATTTTTTGCGCCTGTCCAAAGTCAGGAGCCTCTGGCCTTTGTTAGTCTTGTATTATTTAAATTTTAGTTTCTTGTGTACAATTTGGAAATTAGTATGGCGTTCATTATCACTGAACTAGTATATTTTTGTTTAGGGGCCAGCTGAAGAACGCCTCCGGGTGCGGGAATTTCTCGCTACATTGAAGACCTGTTGGTGACCTTCTGCTGTTGAGTTTTTTATTTTGGTCGGGTTGTTGTCTCTTTGACACATTCCCCATTTCCATTCTCAATTTTACTAGTGAGATTTTCACATTTTCTACATAAGAGTTGGTTATTTTTGTGAATAAAAATTGTGCATGTTATTTAACAACCCTTCAAGATGGTACGCTTCGAAATTAAAAAAAAATAAATACAAATTAATTGATGCAAGCTATACTTTATTGTAGTTTTAACATGGGTAGGCATTTTATTTGTGATTATTAATAACATGAATATAATACCTACCCATGTCAAAACTACAATAAATAATAGCTTGCATCAATTATTTCGATTCCGATTAGGACAATTAACTTAAAGGTAATCTTTATGTCCGATATGTATAAGTGTAGATCGTTTTTGAAGGCTCTACCCTGAATCCTTTTTTTTTTTGGTTTGTTTAAAAGCAAACGACTGGCAATGTGATTTTCAGAGGGATGAGTTTTGAAAAGCCAGCATGAACGGTTGTAGTATCCTGGTCAAAGTGCAACACGTTACATTAATGTTAAATGAATTAGTAACAACATACATTGTATGCATCATTTAAGAGTTTGGAAGTGTTTCAGGTTAATCATGTATATTAAATGCATGCCAACTCGATCAAATTCATTATTCTGCAGTAGTCAATATATGCATGTCCAAAAAAGAATTTGATTTAGAGCATGGATTAATCCACAAAACTAATGAAGCACGTCATATTAGAATGACTTTTATGGAATTGGCTATTATGTTTTGGTTCTTCAAGTAAGCTCTTTAACTGCCAAATCATGTCACACGACTAACATCGTATTAACATATAATTCCAAGAGCTGAACCTATATATATATATATTTTAATACTGACCTAATTTATATTATCATGTATGGAATTTTGAGAAATGTATGTATATGTCGTCATTAAGCCAAACTAACGTGTTAAATCATTTCGTGTATACACATATATCTTTAACGTCATCTTTTGCATATTTCAAAGGTGATACTACAGACGATAGATTTGGTATGGCAATAAGAGAAACATATATATTGAAAAAAAATATAGACGCAAAAAGAGGTAATTTGAAATATAGATATTGCTATTATGTTTTTATTTACACTATTTTTATATCTTGTAATTTAGAACGCAAAACAAAAAAAAATGCAATTCCTATGCTTAGTGTTTTGTACATGATCTTTTTTATTTTCGATTGATGCTCCTTAAGTACAACATAATTGAAATGTTATCTGGTTATTGAATTATACTCATTTATTGAGGATCGCTGTATCAAACTTATTTTAATAATACTTGTAAAATTATTTGTATGTAAATGTGTCTATGAAATATATGTATTGGCTGTGCTGAAAATAACATATTAACATGATTGCTTTATATTTTTGCATATTTTAAGATGATACTACTGGCGATACAACTGTTATGGCTATAAGAAAAACAGATATATTAAATCATGACATAGAATCAAAAAAAGGTAAACTGAACAATAATAGTGTGTATTTACAATATTAATTTTTATAACATGTATATAATTGCAGAAAACAAAACGTCAACTAGGACGTGATCAACTCTTACATGTATATGCAAGAGCTAATCGAAATTATAATGCGTAGTGTTTTATACATGTTAAGTTTGTCTTTTGCCTATTTAGGTATTCTAAGAACGGACCCTTATATAATAATTTTAGTCATATTTATCTTCAACTCTTACGAATTTTATCCATTCTTGGTTTCCAAATATTCGGCCTTTGATGTTAAATATGCATCAGACACATACAATTTATAAAGTGGTGCATTAAGTATTTGTTATGCTCCCTGTGAAGTTATTTTATTTCAGCAACGACAACACAATGCATACTACATGTGCCTGGTTGTTCATTTATACTCATTATTGATCTAATTCAAGTAATTAGTTTAATATCTGGATGCCAAACAAGGCCATATATATGTTTTATTTCGTTTTCAAAATGACATTGACAATTGTATTTTTAGCTCACCTTGTCCAAAGGGCCAAGCGAGCTTTTCTCATCACTTGGCGCCCGTCGTCCGTCGTCGTTAACTTTAACAAACATATTCTCCACTGAAACTACTATTTAACCATTATTGACCACACTCATCATTGGAGTTTTTTGATTAAAAAATGTGTCCGGTGACCCGCCAAACCAAACAAGATGACCGCAATGGCTAAAAATAGAACATAGGGGTAACATGTATATTTTGGCTTATAACTCTGAAACCAAAGCATTTAGACCGAATCTGACAATATGTCAAATTGTTTATCATGTCAAGATCTCTCTACCCTGAAATTTTCGGATGAATCAGACAATTGCGTGTTGGGTTGCTGTCCCTAAATTGGTAGTTTTTAAGGAAATTTAGCCGTATTCGGTTATTAACCCTAATATTATAATAGATAGAGATAACTGTAAACAGCAATAATATTCGGCAAAGTAAGATTTACAAATAAGTCAAATGACCAAAATGGTCAGTTGACCCCTGCATGAGTTATAGCCCTTTATAGTGATTTTTTACCAATTTTTCGTAAATTCTTGTAATCTTTTACAAAACAATATTTTCCTCTGAAACTACTGGGCCAAATTTTATCAAACTTAGCCTCAATCATTATTAAGGTATCTAGTTTTAAAAAAATGTGTGCGGTGACCCAGTCAATCAAGTAAGATGGCCGCCATGTCTAAAATTAGAACATAAGGATAAAATGTAGATTTTGGCTTAAAACTCTGAAACCAAAGCATTTAGAGCAAATCTCACAAAGGGGTTAAATGGTTAACAAGTCAATATCTATCTACCCTGAAATTTTACGATGAATTTGACAACTGGCTGTTGGGTTGCTGCCCCCAATTAGTAATTTTTAAGGAGATTTTGCCCTTTTTGGTTATTATCTTGAATACTATTATAAATAGAGATAAACTGTAAACAGCAATAATGTTCAGCAAAGTAAGATCTATAAAGAAGTCAACATGACCAAAATGACAAGTTGACCCCTTAAGGAGTCATTGCCCTTTATAGTAATTTTTTTTATTAATTTAGTAAATTTTGGTAAGTTTTTCCAAAATATTTTCCTCTGTAACTATAGGGCCAAGTTCATTACAGATAGAGACAATTGTAAGTAGATCGAATGTTCAGTAAAGTAAGATCTACAAACACATCACCATCACTAAAACACAATTTTCTCATGAATCCATCTGTGTCCTTTGTTTAATATGCACATGAACCAAGGTGAGCGACATACATATAGGCTCTTAAGAGCCTCTAGTTTTGTGCAGTGACTTAACAGTTCTTACTACATCGCTGTGAACTGTTTGAACATAAGTTGTGAGGTTTGATCTTTTGTTATTATACTTTCAAAACTATCGATAGACCTGCAGACTTTCAAGACGTTGCTGTCAAATAAAACTGAAAATTTCATTTCATTGTGAAGAGACTCAACAGTACTGTGAAATGTTTTTAATTGCATGAATTTACGAAGATCAAACTGGATACTGGCTCGAACGTCGCTCAGTATAAAGAGTCCGAAACAGACGACGTCCCGATGGACACGGTGTCGTCTGATACGGCAGGTGTCCCTCATTACCAGACATGACTAATATCTCAAACCTGACTCATTCAGATCATCATACTATTGACAATAGCAATATTACACATATACAGCCATGTTAAGTACTCCTTAAAGACATTTTAGATTTTGATGAAACAGCACACTTGCATTTGGAAATGTGGGACCAAAAGGTGCAAAACTTGTGAAATTTTAATATGAGATGCTGAATTCACTAACAATTTAATTAAGAAATTACGATGATCTTAAATGTAAATCGATAAATGTCGTCTACAGATTACAGTGTAACCTTTGCTGTCCCTATGCAACGTCACATTTTGATGGATTCGGACGAGAAATAAGCCAGGCAATGAACCATGTGCGAAAAGGAAGATGTCGACACTCTTCCCAAATTGATTAAGGCGGTGAGGTCGTTGATACAAATCAGAATTAAGAAACTGAATTTGTTTATCAATGCCCATGCTACGTCAATCTTTAAAAGACAAATGCTGCAAAACATTTATCCTACCTCAATGACAAATATGTTATTAACAACGCAGAAAAACCTCGAAACAGACAATTCACTTGGAAACTCGACATATACCCTCACGACACTTACCTAAGAGGAAATCCTGGATAATCATAGGTCTGTTCCTTTGGAATTTCAACCAAAGATGAAGAACTAGATCTTCCATCACTGTAATGGATACATAAACTACATAAGTGTCCTTACGAACAACGGTATATTGCTTTGGTCTTCCAAGTGCTTCACGAAATTTCTTTCTAAATTATTAACATCTATTTCATCAGCAATCAAAGCAGAGCTTCAAAGTCTTTGTGAAACTGCATATTATAGAGGTGGTGTGAATCAGATGTGGATACTTAAAAATCCCAAAATTCTTTGAGAGTACATACAATCTAGCTCTCTTTCACATTGCAATAATATCAAAACATTTGACTTTTCTACACTTTACACAAGTATTTCACATTCCAAACTAACAGACAAATTGAAAGAGTTGGTATTGCTTTACTTCATAAAGAAGAATGGCGAACAAAGAAAACGAAAACTATACAGACCATTTCTTCAACAATTTCGATAAACTAAACTGAATTACACGATTGAATCTGATTTATAATAATGTTCTTATTTAACTTTCAAGACAAAAAAACAGAAGCAAGATATGAGCATTTGTTAAGAAATGAAGTTGAATTAGAGGGAATAAATAGTTCTTTGAAACAGACTGATGCCCCCCCAAAAAGCACACTGAGTATTTTACCATCGCAGGAAAAGATCGTGCATCACACCCCAACGAAAGAAGGTATGGTTAGCTCTTTATTTATTTTTTTCGTATTAATGCTTCCTTTTTAAAAGCTTATTCTAGTAAAGTTGGCGAAATGACAGAAATACAATTTGTTTCATTGTCTTTTCCGTGTTTTTTTTTTTTTTTTTTTTTTTTTTTTTGGCAAAACTAAAAAATCAGTTTAAAAATTTTGTGGGTATTGGTCTGCAGTCATGTATTACACTTCCGATTATTTATTCGGCACAAATAAACAAGAACTTCACATAGTGTCTCGGTGTACTAATTCAGAGGCTAAACTAGTTTCCCCGTGTCCAATTCTCATAATACTATTAATCTGTTTTTTTTTTGTACTGTCCTAAATTATTTACGTATACGTTGTTATTCTGGGGTTTATATGTCAAAATGTTCTATTTTATTGTTTATTCATATGTTTCTTTATCTGTTCTTTGTTGGTTTGTACTATGTTCCTGTTATGTAACGTTGTCTTTTAGCAGTATATTTCACATTGCCATACAAGTGCGAGCTGTGGCTAGCGACAAAACAAGCTCCTACTCATCATATTTTCACTAAATGTCCTGTACTATATAAGAAAATTGCAGTTGTTATCTAATAGTTCGTTTTTATGTATGATTCAATGTCGTTTGTTTTTGTTGCACTTCAGTGTTTCTGCTGTTTCGATGTGTTTCCATCGGTTTTGGCTTGTAACCCGGAATTGTTTTCTCTCAATTCATTGATAACTTTTGAACAGCAGACTACTGCTGGTGTCTTTATATATCTAATTAGATAAGAAAATATAGATAAATAAAATAAATTGTTACTGCCACCTTATGACACATTAGGATATTGCAAAAGAAGATCTATAATCACGGTTGTATTGATTTTCTGGTTTAACAAAAAAGACACGTGACGTGAAAAAAATGTTGAGTAAAGGTCGAGCACAGTTCGGTTTGTTAAGTATTATTCAGACTACAGTCTAGTCATATAAAGAACATGTCATGCCTATTCAGCGTGGTCGATTAACAATCAGTACAGTCGGGTCAAATATAGATCACTTCAGTCTTTTGCTGGTTTGTAGTGTATGTTATAGCTACAAACTGGTGTCGTGATTACTGAAATAATTCATAAGGTTAAGTTAAATATCCCTTATTATGTTTAGTATTCAGTATAATTCTTATTGAATTTTCACAATGACTTATACAAGATAATTCATTTTCTAGTTGAGAAAGAAGAGAGCATCCATTCAAGCAATGACTTGATCAGAAATGATCAACAGAAATATTTCACCAGTAAACCAAAGAATAAAACCAAAGAAGAGACAGAAACTATTGACACTTTATTACAAATTGGAAATAAAGCGAAAATATCTGACTGTGAATTGGCAGAATGTACGTTTATGGACTTTGCAGGTCAAACAGAATATTATTCTACACATCAGACCTTTCTAACGAAAAATGCAATTTACTTGATAGTTACAACCTTAAAAAACGAGGAGGATCCGTTTGCAGATTCAGTTCCAGAACAAGGTTAGTTTCTCTTCAAGTTTTTCAGAAAGTCTTATAGGAGTTTATATCTTTAAATTGTTACAGATGACGGCAATGACCGATTATGTTGGTATTTTTTTCAGATTATAAATATATTTATTTGTGTTTCTTACTGACAACAGTTTTTACACATATAAAACATTAGTTGGATAGTATGGTTAATTTTTCTACCACATGATATCTCAAATTGTTCGCTTATAATTGCAAATTAGGCAAAACAGGCAAACATGATGAAATGTCTTAATGAAGCACGTATATTAGACATGGAACAGAATGTTTGCCATTTGCTTTGTTCCAAGTACTTTTGTGTTGACATTAAAGCTATATGTTTATCGTTTACACCTGCAACAATATGTTGTTACAATGATTGATATGAACATGTTATACAGTGTAGTCAACGATTTATATCAATAACTTTAATTGAAAAAAAAAGTTAAATCACAAAAAAATACTGAACTCCGATGAAAATTCAAAACAAAAAGTCCATAACCAAACGGCAAAATCAAATGATTAACACATCAAACGAATGGACAACAACTGTCATATTACTTAGTACAGGCATTTTCAAATATAGAAAATGGTGAAATGAACCTTGTTTTATAGCGTTAACCTTATCACTTGTATGACAGTCGCATCAAATTCCAATATATTTGAAACGATGTGTGAACAAAACAAACATAAAAGGTGAAATAGTCACAATATGGGTACAGCAGTCATCATTGTGTTACAATCTTAAAACAAACAAATATTTAACAAAAAACACATAAAGCATGTATCAAATTTAAAAAAAAACCACATTCTTTGCTTCGCGTGTATGACGTCAGGAAATATAAACATGACATAAGAAAAATTTGTAGTTTAAAGTATTTAAAAATATATATATATATGATTTCATATGGGGAATGGTGGTAAACAGGGTTAAAATATCACAAGCTATTTCGAAAACAGACTGAGATTTGAAATTATCCTGAAGTTCTCTCGAATTTTAAAGAAACCACATATGGTTAATATTACTTAGCAGGTAAAACAATGTGTTGGTCAAGTAACATTTAATTATTTTAACCAAACTAGTTGAAACATTAATAGTATACAACATTTGAATGACTTTATTGTTGAAACAAATTTAGTTTACAAACACCTTTAGATCAACCAAACAAGTCGAACAAAATACAAAAGTCGATATGTTTGACTACTTTGTGGCAGTAATTCTATAATCCTACATACAAGTTGAGGAGTAATCGGCACGCCTAATTCGAAAGATTTGAAAGAGAAAGTAATCTATTGATTGCATTTAGGTTCCAGCGTCAAAATAGCTAGGTCAATAGGATATTTCAATTGATATCCACGGTCAAACCATAAAATCAAGCACCAAAAAAATAACAAAATGAGAACAAAAAATTGTCTTGACAGACTATTTACTAACTATATACATAAAAGTTGGAAAGGACAATAGCAAATTTGAATAAATTCAACCATTGCTATTAATTTCATCAAGTACGTGCATAAGTGAACCAATATATATATATATAAGTGCCTATAAATAGCAGCACATGACATACAAATCTATGGGAGTGTGGATTAATCAGTACAGAGATTAATTCAATTACACAAATAAAATTATAAATTGCCTAACAATGTAATTTTAA
Source organism: Mytilus galloprovincialis (assembly GCF_965363235.1). NCBI lineage: Eukaryota > Metazoa > Mollusca > Bivalvia > Mytilida > Mytilidae > Mytilus > Mytilus galloprovincialis. The sequence continues at coordinate 8,402,588 of NC_134851.1, forward strand.
CACACTGTTTAGTATGTAAATATAAGAATGTTTAAAATATTTACAAAATGATGAAAATAAACGCAATATTTCGCTAGACCAACTAGCTTTATCAAGCGTGCATCTATCCAGGTGAAATCGGATGTAGATGATAAGAAACTTTTGCAGCTCAACGTCTGTGTTGCACTGAACTGCCTTCAAAATAAGAAAATTTTGCAGCTCAATGTATATGACCTCTTGCATTTAGCTGCTTTGAAAATAAGAAAATTTTGCAGCTCAATGTACATGTTGCACTTGGATTTAGCTACCTTAAAAATACATAATTGGTAGTTGAAGTTAGCAACGTCCATTGGCCAATATTACGGGATAAAAAGGACGATGCTTTGTTTTAAATTATTCTTTATCTTTCCTGTATCTTTTTTCGTCTTTTTCGTTAAGACCATCAGGTTCTAAAGTGTGGAGTTGGTGGATCCAAAAGTTTTCTCTTCTCCTTCTCGCCGTGGTGTCCCATTCGGTGTTGACTTCTATAATTTGGAAAGTGACATTATCAAAAGGATGTTTCGTTGAACGAAGATGTCTTGTGAGAGGACAGTTTTTGTTGGTTTTGTACGATGAACGATGGTTATTGAGCCGAATATTAAATTTGTCCATTGTTTCTCCCACATACTGAATGCCACAAGTGTCACATGTTAATATATAAATTGAGTTCTCCGTTTTACAGTTGGAATTAGAGTAGATGGTATACTTTTGTTTAGTAACGGAGCTGATGAAAGAACTGCTTGTATTGGTAGCTTTACAACACAAACAATTCCTTCGACCACATTGTTTGTAGCAACCGGGCGATGGATTAGGCTGCTTGGTTAATACAGATGTCACTAATTTGTCACGGATGTTTTTAGGTCTTCTGAAGGCCATGACTGGTGGTGAAGAAAATACTTTTTTTAGATTTAAATCATTTTCTATAATTTTCCAATGCTTCTGAACAATGGATGACACATTTTTAAAATCAGGATGGTAAGTGAGTACAAGGGGTGTTCTGTTAGCTGCTTTATTCTTATCTTTGTACTCAAGAAGTTCTTGGCGACTAGTTTTGTTTGCTCTTTCGAAAGCGCTATCAATAATGTTGTTATTGTATCCTCGAACAACTAGATGTTTACGAAGTTGTCCAAGTCTAGCATTTTTCGTATTTTCAGTAGAGCATATTCTCTTGATTCGCAATGCCTGGCTGAATGGGATACCACGGGAGCAGTGTTTAGGATGGCAACTTTTAGGAGAAAGGAATTGATGTTTGTCCGTTTGTTTGGTATACAACTGATTATCTCAAGAAAATGGAAAGCCTCAATCCTTTACCAAGCAATACTATACTTGCATCCATGGACGTGTCTTCTTTATATACCAACATTCCACAAGACGAAGGAATAGCAGCCTGTGAAGAGGCATGGAACACTCGTAGTGAAAAAAATCCTCCTACTCAGTGCCTTGTTACACTTCTGAAACTAGTACTGGAGAATAACAACTTCTCTTTCAATGAAAAACACTATCTCCAAATAGACGGTACTAGTATTGGCACAAAAATGGCCCCGTCATATGCCAACATATTTATGGGCCAACTTGAAAAACGCCTCTTGGCTAGTGCTCCATATCAGCCCTTATCATGGTTCCGATTCATTGACGATATTGATTTCAAATGGACAGATTCACAAGAACATCTTAATGAATTTCTAGAACACTGCAACTCTTTCCACCATTCAATAAAATTTACATATGAATCATCTATGGAGAAAATAAACTTCCTCGATACTACGAGTTACATCAAGAACGGAACCATTATAACGGACCTTCATACCAAACAAACGGACAAACATCAATTCCTTTCTCCTAAAAGTTGCCATCCTAAACACTGCTCCCGTGGTATCCCATTCAGCCAGGCATTGCGAATCAAGAGAATATGCTCTACTGAAAATACGAAAAATGCTAGACTTGGACAACTTCGTAAACATCTAGTTGTTCGAGGATACAATAACAACATTATTGATAGCGCTTTCGAAAGAGCAAACAAAACTAGTCGCCAAGAACTTCTTGAGTACAAAGATAAGAATAAAGCAGCTAACAGAACACCCCTTGTACTCACTTACCATCCTGATTTTAAAAATGTGTCATCCATTGTTCAGAAGCATTGGAAAATTATAGAAAATGATTTAAATCTAAAAAAAGTATTTTCTTCACCACCAGTCATGGCCTTCAGAAGACCTAAAAACATCCGTGACAAATTAGTGACATCTGTATTAACCAAGCAGCCTAATCCATCGCCCGGTTGCTACAAACAATGTGGTCGAAGGAATTGTTTGTGTTGTAAAGCTACCAATACAAGCAGTTCTTTCATCAGCTCCGTTACTAAACAAAATTATACCATCTACTCTAATTCCAACTGTAAAACGGAGAACTCAATTTATATATTAACATGTGACACTTGTGGCATTCAGTATGTGGGAGAAACAATGGACAAATTTAATATTCGGCTCAATAACCATCGTTCATCGTACAAAACCAACAAAAACTGTCCTCTCACAAGACATCTTCGTTCAACGAAACATCCTTTTGATAATGTCACTTTCCAATTATAGAAGTCAACACCGAATGGGACACCACGGCGAGAAGGAGAAGAGAAAACTTTTGGATCCACCAACTCCACACTTTAGAACCTGATGGTCTTAACGAAAAAGACGAAAAAAGATACAGGAAAGATAAAGAATAATTTAAAACAAAGCATCGTCCTTTTTATCCCGTAATATTGGCCAATGGACGTTGCTAACTTCAACTACCAATTATGTATTTTTAAGGTAGCTAAATCCAAGTGCAACATGTACATTGAGCTGCAAAATTTTCTTATTTTCAAAGCAGCTAAATGCAAGAGGTCATATACATTGAGCTGCAAAATTTTCTTATTTTGAAGGCAGTTCAGTGCAACACAGACGTTGAGCTGCAAAAGTTTCTTATCATCTACATCCGATTTCACCTGGATAGATGCACGCTTGATAAAGCTAGTTGGTCTAGCGAAATATTGCGTTTATTTTCATCATTTTGTAAATATTTTAAACATTCTTATATTTACATACTAAACAGTGTGTTAAAATTACATTGTTAGGCAATCTATATATATATATATATATATATATATATATTCAAGAGTCTATCTCAAATTGAGGGTAAATTATATGGTCTTCCAAATACCTTTTCGATCCCTAACATCACTGGAGAGACATTTATTGTCGAAATCAGGATCTGGTGAACAAAAAAAATAAAAAAATATATATCTGGACACCTTATATGTGTGGCATATCATCTTGGCCACGAGTTTATTGTATTTTGTTAAGAATTAAATTTATATTAAGATCTTTTATCTTGCGATCAATTTTATTTGGCAATCGCCAATGGCAGTCAGCAGGGTTAAAGAACATCAGTTGCTCGACATGTTAGTCAAATGCGTTTAGTTTAAGTATACGAGCCTCTGGCCTTTGTTAGTCTTGTATTATTTTAATTTTAGTTTCTTGTGTACAATTTGGAAATTAGTATGGCGTTCATTATCACTGGACTAGTATATATTTGTTTAGGGGCCAGCTGAAGGACGCCTCCGGGTGCGGGAATTTCTCGCTACATTGAAGACCTGTTGGTGACCCTCTGCTGTTGTTTTTTATTTGGGCGGGTTGTTGTCTCTTTGACACATTCCCCATTTCCATTCTCAATTTTACTTTTCACTTTTTTGGTCTTTTGGAAAATGTTGTTTGTGCTGTATTTAGACTCTCTACATCGAAATTTGTTTTACATGCACACGTATAAAAATTGCGGTTTTTATCCAACGCAATCGTAGGTTAGAACGGAGTTTTCAATTTAGACTTGTTTATAAGAATCTACCAACCAGTAAACTTAATAGGTATTGGATCATCAAAATTGACAATACTACACAAACAGAAAAAATTATATGAGTCTGAAAGATTGTGTAATTGCAATTATTGTTTAATTTATATCATCTGTTCAGTTTTTCCATCTTTGTGCAATGATATTCAACACTTTTTAGTGTTTTGTTTTTCATCTATTTATCGGTCTTGTTACACAATTGTTCAGACTCATATATATATATACAACTCGTCTAAACATCAACCCAACAATGTTAGATCTGTAAATTTGCTTTAGCAAATTTTTTGTACTTCCCTCGCCGGGATACTGAGGTATCGTGGCACCAAATCGCCTGCACTGTAACCGGTGCACAAGACCACACGACTACCTGGGCTTCGTTAAAATGAAGCTTTCGGTGGTCGGGTGTTACCTTTCCACGTCAGTTTTAATCGGGCGTCGTAATACAGTACATGATATATAAGGCATGGAGATGTTATTTTTACAGATCAGCTTAATTATCTATAGTAAGGATCCTACAAATAAATGTAAGATAGAGTCACAGAAAATAATCATATATAAAAGTACGTCTTAACCAGTGACAACTCTACAACAGATTTATCCATCGGATCACCAGCATTGATGGTGATACATGGTTGTGTACATTCTGTATATACAACTCGTCTAAACATCAACCCAACAATGTTGGATCTGCAAATTTGCTATCAAAATTTAAAAGTATGTTTAAACAAAACGCATTTGACTAACAGGTCGAACAACTTATGTTCTGTAACCAATATGTATATATACAAATCGCCTAAACATCAACCAAACAAAGTTAGATCTGTAAATTTGCTTTCGCAATTTTTTTTGTTCTTCCCTCGCCGGGATTCGAACCCATTCTACTGAGATATAAATATAAATTACCGTACCAAGTCAGACCGACATGGGAAATTCGATTCAATATTTTTTATATGTGGAGATCACTTGAATTACTTCTGTCAACTGACAATGGATATTATTAAACTTTACGTTAAAATGCTATATTTAGATTGGCGAATACGAGGGTGTTAATTTACTCTAACACATGGCTTAGCGGGTGACAATGTTTTTAAATCAGAAATCGATTTTGATGGAAAATGCATAGAATTTATATCAAGAAATTAAATACAATGCTTAAGTTCTACGTTTGACTCCGTTTTTGGTATTTGACTGTTAAAATAACAAAAATTTAAACATCTTGGTTGACTTTTGTTGTTTTTCTAATACCCTTAACGTAGTTATGACGTCATAAAAATACGTTTAGAATAACAGTAATCTGTAAAAGGCAATAATAACGTTAAGACATTCAGTATAATATATTAATAATCACATAGCTGAGAGGGTGATAGAATAGATTGGTATCACTCAAAAAACTATTGTCAAAAATGGCTTCGCCGCCGTTGACAATGTTTTCTCGGGCTAACAATCTGCTCTATCACTCTCTCAGCTATGTGTTATTTATATAATGTTTTGTCTAATAATTTCAGTAAAAGGAAATACACTTGGTATTGAAATATTTTCACTTTGTCTAAAGTATACTTGCAAATATAATCTCAAAGCAAGACAATAGAAATACATATTAGTACTGCGTAAATCAAATGGTTAACAGGCGTTTATCTGCATGTTGCACCTACTCTCAAAACCTGTTTTTCTTTTTAAAGCTGTAAATACTTGAATTTCTGGAGCATATTTTTTATAAAGTTTGTAAGTAAATGCTTTAACGGAGAAATTATCTGCAAATTAAAATTTTGATTTGATAACTGAAAATTAGTGTACACTCTTGCAAAGTGTACCATCTTTCATATTCTGTTTTCCAGGAAGACATGACAGTCATGTTCGCGTGAATAATCCATTTTACCCTGGGAAAGGAGCAATCGGTTTTTGTCCTTTGTTTTTTTTTATGAAAAAAATCACGGAATATTTCAATTGCTTTATCAATTGTCACGCTTTCAATGTGTTTGTGTGTTACGTAAGCCATATTCAGCGTTATCAATTATGCAATGTATAATTAAAGTTAAACATCGAATCGATTGACTATGATTATTGAGGAAATTATATTTGACTGATAATACAGACGTGTAATAATTGAATCCAAACCAAATGCAGATCAATTGAAAAAAAAACGTATTAAGTATAACGAGGTCGTCTGAGAAATTAAGGTCAATTGATTTGATCGTTTGAGGACACACGTGATACTTTGTTAAACTTATTTGATAGTGATTATACATTTGACTCGATTGATTTCAATGTGTAATATAAATCTGTCTACCCAGTTGAGTCATTTAATACATTTTTGTTTGTCGCTAGATGATAAATGATATTGCTTAGTTTGACTGAATTGACAGTGTCGTAAGTAAAATAAAGTAAAGATGGTTTGACTGACCTGAGAAGGGCATTATAGTTGTGATTATTCAATTTGTTTTTATGTTAAAATAAAACTTCATAATTTTAATGAAGAACATCCATTTAAATTCATTTTTTTTTTTATCAAAATGATGAATTTCATTTTCATCTATCCACAAACTTTTTAAATTGTAGTGGCATGGTCGGTCAACTGATAAGTTGTATGACTGATTACAAGTAAAGCAGTGATTTCTATTTGACAGTTGCGTGTACTCTGGGATGTGGAATATCTTAATTTTATGGGGACCATCATGTCCATGTGTATTCCAACAGATTCTGTTAAATGAATGATTTGCTATTTTGTACTAGTATATAAACCACATTTTGGTACAATAATTATTTACCATATTAACATTGAATGTTATGAATGTTGAATGAAATATGTCTACAGTATGACCAGTTTTAATCATTTAATTTATAATATTTAGGAACAAAATGTGTAAAGATTTAAAAACCCACATTTAAAATATTTTATGCTTTAGATTTCATAGCCAAATTTTCAATTATTTTACTTGCCCAACTTTCATTTTTTTTGTAAGAAGTGTAACTTGAAACAACCGTCTATAATGTAAAGAGAAATACAGATTAAAGTTATATCATGAATATTGGTCATGATTTGTAGAGCTCAGAACTGTCAAGTAAATTTAAGACACAATTCAAAATGTTCAGAAATGTCAAGCCATACTGAGAAAAAAAAAAGAATGTCGAGAATATGTCAAGAAATTTCAAGACGGTATTCAAATTTAAAGATGTCAAGAAATTTAAGACCATATTCAGAATGTTAAGAATATGTCGAGTAAATTTAATACCAATTTAATATAAATGAAAATTTGTCTAGAAAAATTAAGACACAAGTCATACTTTTGGAGAATGTCGAGTAAAAGTTCATGCAAATTAAGACAAAAACTGGTCTTTTCAGACTTTTAGACTTTTGTATGGTAATATTCATATGATGAAGACATAATCTGTCAATCAGTTTAATTGAGGTTTGGAGCTGGCATGTCAGTTAACTGCTAGTAGTCTGTTGTTATTTATGTATTATTGTCATTTTATTTATTTTCTTTTTTTCCATCTTCTGACATCAGACTCGGACTTCTCTTGAAATGAATTTTAATGTGCGTATTGTTATGCATTTACTTTTCTGCATTGACAAGAGGTATACGCGGATGGATGATATCTCATAAACATGTTTAACCCCGCCACAATTTTGCGCCTGTCCCAAGTCAGGAGCCTCTGGCCTTTGTTAGTCTTGTATGATTTTTAATTTTAGTTTCTTGTGTATAAGTCGGAGTTTAGTATGACGTCCATTATCACTGTACTAGTATACATATTATCTAAGGGGCCAGCTGAAGGACGCCTACTGGTGCGGGAGTTTCTCGCTGCATTGAAGACCCATTGGTGGCCTTCGACTGTTGTCTGCTCTATGGTCGGGTTGTTGTCACTTTGACACATTACCCATTTCCGTTCTCAATTTTATAACAAAGTAGTGACATTTAACATAATTCGTAGAATATTTGTATGAATATTGAAGAAAACATAATAAATGATAAAAATTTGAAAAGTTTGATAAAAAGTTATTAGAGTCAAATTAGCGATAAAGCAAAATGATCGTGTCGTGGTTTTGTGTGGTAGTCATCCTTTTTGAACATGCTTCAAAGGGAAAGCATGCATATAACGAATATTTGTATGTTTTGTTATTTTCGATGTTAATGTATACATTTCCATATTTTTCAGAAAAAATAAGCTTTTGGATTGACAATATTCTTTGCTATGCGTCGGACGAAGAGCAGACACAGACTAGTGAACATAGGAATCCTCCGATTGTAATGGTGTGTACAGGAAATGAACATATGAATATTCAGGTTGGTTCAAATTTGAAAAAACGTTTTAGTTGTTAATATATGCTATGTTTAATGTAATTCTTATTTATATTTCGCCTTCATGATCAAGTAATGAATTAGCTTAACTTGTCTATGAGAGGAAAAGCTTGCATGTAATATCTCTGTTTAAAGAAACAAACCATATCCTCCAGACCATAGAAGGCCAGTGACCTTGACCCTAGTATATAATCATCTGTTCGAAAATGAGGTGTCATAATTCAAAGTAAGTTAGTGTCGACAACAAAATCCACAGGAAAAAGTGTTGGTCTTACTGATAATCCCTAGGGTAGGAATTAATTACTTTCGAGCCTCATGCTCATATTCTAAGATTGACCTTCATCCTGCACATTAAAGATATGATTGGATGAAGGAGCATTCTTATTCATATTTCGCCTTCGGTCTCAGGTAATGAATTAGCTTGTTTAAAGTGTAGACACACACTAAAACAATTATTACACAAATGCCACATTTAATAAAGCATAAACAATCACAAGATCATCCAGTAATTACAACTGAAGAAAAGTGTTCAGTATACTGATATTAATCACTTCTCTGTTTTAGAACTGATAAAAAGTTTTAGCACATGTCCAGACTTAAAGGTGTTGCCATAATGTTTAAAGAAACACACGTGGAGCTAATTCATTACTTTCGAGTTTCAGACTCGTATATTCTAATAATGACCCTCATCCTGCACATCTAAGTTATGCTCGGATGAACGGACATTATATTTTATCCGAAATTAGGTGTCACTTACAAAAAAATCAATTGATTAAGGAATCTCATTTCAAAACAGCAAATCCAATTACGTTTTGGTCATTTAAAATAATGGGAAAGAATAATCGTTGTCAGTATAATGGAATTTGATGCGACTGTCATATTAGTGACAGGTTTATCTAGCTATAAAAGCAGGATCAATCAAACAATTTCTACTTACAAAATGCCTGTACCAAGTCATGAACAGTTGTCATCCATTTGTTTGATGTGTTTGAGCTTTTTATTTTGCAATTTGATTAGAAACTTTCCGTTTTGACCTTCAGTTCAGTATTTATGTGATTTTAGTTTTTTATAACGTAGACATACTCATTTTTCGACTACCTCTTTGCATGGTATATACCTGATGTTTTTCGTCTACTTTTTAAAAAAAATATTTGTTCTCATAGTATTACACATTAAGATAGATTCATGGTATACCGCCATCTTGGATTGCACAATCGGTCATGTTATGTGCCCAAATCTGCAAATTTGGTGACAGATTTGCAATTTCAAGGTTAGACTGTTTGATCATATAAAGAACATTTGGTGATTTGTTGTATTATCCAATATATTTAACTATGTATCATTTATTTCTGTTTTTATAATCATTTTCTTAATGAGACATTGAAGGAGAGAAAACTCTTTTATAAACAAAAATATATTGGACTAGTAGGGATTTTTATTTTTACGTGTAGCAAAGAAACAAGTTCGGTGACACCATTTTTTCTTTTCTTTTTAGTTTCTTACAATATATAATCAAACCTATCTTCCCACAATGTATTTCAAAATTATATCACATAGAATTGTTTCTATGCAATGTGGGTTTTTTCATGGACAATCGAACCATATTAAGGCAATTTTCAACGACTCATAGCATGAAAAATAGAACGGTGACCCATACTTTTTATCACATTCATAAAAAAGCATGGTTAAATCTTCATTTTGGAAAATCAGAAAAATCTGTCTCGAAAAGTCTATACTTATGATATACCTTAAATACCTTATCACTGCATCGATTAATATTGGGTTTCAAGACATAAATACTGAATATATAGCTGTTCGTTTAGAACATATACTATTGGTCGAGTGACCTTGACCACATAATTCCATTTTGAATTCGCTCATCTATCATACGGCTATATATTATATAAAATCATTGTATTTATACTATCATTTTTGCACTGTCGTCAAATATTTGTACAGTGTTTTTTTTTCAAATCACGATGAATGGTCATGAACGGACAATATCATCTTTTGCAAGACGTCATAATTTCCACTGTAGGAGTTGAGACCATTTGTCAACTATCAAACACACTTCAAAACTTTAATGACATATTTTTAATGGAGATCGCCATTTCAAAAAATGACCGTCGAAAATATTTGTTTGTGAGTCAAGTGTTAATCACACAAACAAGCTATTACTAAGTAATTATAAAAAGAAGATGTGGTATGATTGCCAATCTGACAACTGTCCACAGGAGACCAAAATGACACAAAAATAATCAATTATTGGTCGACGTACGGCCTTCAACAATGAACAAATCCCCTACCGCATAGTCATCTATAAAAGGCCCCGATATGACAATGTAAACCAATTCAAACGAGAAAAGTAATGCCCATATTTATATAAAAAAAATGAACGAAAAACAAATATGTAACACATAAACAAACAACAACCATTGAATTACAGGCTCCTGACTTGGAACAAGCACATACATGAATAATGTGGCGGGGTTAAACATGTTAGTTAAGTATTCTATTTTATAACTTATATCCATACATTACTTGTAAAATACTTACACTTACAAGCAGTTTGTTCTATTTCACTTAACATTAACATAGTTACTTGAAAAAGAGTATTGTTTTACTGAAAGTGTGTGCATATTTAAACAAAAAATCATTAACACAAAAACAAATTGAATAAATAAAATTACTAAAAGTGTTGACATTTTCATATTTTTGCAAGCCTTGTGTTATTTAAACAACCGATAAAAAACATGCAGTTGCCTATGAAACAACAATCTGTAAAATGGTCGCTGTTTTGCTATTTTACGTGAAGAAAGCAAATTATATTGTCAATCTTCGGTTGAAAAAACTTAATTAAAAGATGCAAAAAAGTTAAAACGCAAACATTATATAATACAAGAAGGATTTATGCGTATAAGGGGAATTAAGAAAGAAAGTTAATTGTTTATATTTCGATATGTACATGTAGTTTCTTATCTGAAAATATGCTTGTGATTTTATTACGATAGCTCAACAAAGCAAACATATATATATATATATATAATATATATGAGTCTAAATTAAAAACTACGTTCAAACCTATGATTGCGTTGGATAAAAAGCGCAATTTTTATACGTGTGCATGTAAAACAAATTTCGTTGTAGAAGAATCAAAATACAGCACACACAACATTTTCCAAAAGACCAAAAAAAGTGAAAAAATATATTTAAACAATACGCTTTTGACTAACAAGTCGAACAACTATTGTTCTTTTACCCTGCTGACTGCCATTAGCGATTGCCAAATAAAATTGATCACAAGATGTAACAAAATGGATCTTAATATAAATTTAATACTAAACAGAAAACAATTAACTTGTGGCCACGATGTTATGCCACAAACATAAGGTGTCAATATTTTTTTTTTGTACACCAGATCCGGATTTCGACAATAAATGTCTCTTCAGTGATGTTAGGGATCGAAACGGTATTTGGAAGACTATAGAAAATGTACCCTCATTTTTAGATAGACTCTTGAATTTTAAGAGTCAATATAGGATGAACGGATCATATAAACCGGAGGGAAAATATGACACAAGCCAAAACGAAATAATATAAACGAGTCTAAATTGAAAACTACGTTCAAACCTATAATTGCGTTGGATAAAAACCGCAATTTGTATACGTGTGCATGTAAAACAAATTTCGTTGTAGAAGAATCTAAATACAGCACAAACAACATTTTCCAAAAGACCAAAAAAAGTGAAAAAATATATTTAAACAATACGCATTTGACTAACAAGTCGAACAACTATTGTTCTTTTACCCTGCTGACTTCCATTAGCAATTGCCAAAAAAAATTGATCACAAGATGTAACAAAATGGATCTGAATATAAATTTAATACTAAACAGAAAACAATTTAAATTGTGGCCACGATGTTATGCCACACACATAAGGTGTCAATATTTTTTTTTTGTACACCAGATCCGGATTTCGACAATAAATGTCTCTTCAGTGATGTTAGGGATCGAAACGGTATTTGGAAGACCATAGAAAATGTACCCTCATTTTTAGATAGACTCTTGAATTTTAAGAGTCAATATAGGATGAACGGATCATATAAACCGGAGGGAAAATATGACACAAGCCCAAACGAAATAATATAAACGAGTCTAAATTGAAAACTACGTTCAAACCTATAATTGCGTCGGATACAAACCGCAATGTTTATACGTGTGCATGTAAAACACATTTCGTGGTAGAAGAATCTAAATACACAACAAACAACATTTCCCAAAAGACCAAAACAAGTGAAAAAGTATATTCAATCAAAACGCATTTGACTAACAGGTCGAACAACTGATGTTCTTTAACCCTGCTGACTGCCATTGGCGATTGCCAAATAAAATTGATCACAAGATGTAACAAAATGGATCTTAATATAAATTTAATACTAAACAGAAAACAATTAACTTGTGGCTACGATGTTATGCCACAAACATAAGGTGTCAATATTTTTTTTTGTACACCAGATCCGGATTTCGACAATAAATGTCTCTTCAGTGATGTTAGGGATCGAAACGGTATTTGGAAGGCCATATAAAATGTACCCTCATTTTTAAATAGACTCTTGAATTTTAAAAGTCAATATAGGATGAACGGATCATATAAACCGCAGGGAAAATATGACACAAGCCCAAACGAAAAAATATAAACGAGTCTAAATTGAAAACTACGTTCAAACTTATAATTTTGTTGGATAAAAACCGCAATTTTTATACGTGTGCTTGTAAAACAAATTTCGTGGTAGAAGAATCTAAATACAGCACAAACAACATTTTCCCAAAGACCGAAAAAAGTGAAAAAGTATATTTAAACAAGACGCAATTTCGTGGCTGTCCCTGTCCACTGGCCTTTTTAAATCTTAATTTTAGTTTATTGTGTATAATTAGTAGTTTACCATGACGTTCATTATCACTGAACTAGTAAGCATATGTGTGTAGGGGACACCTCAGGGTGCGGGAGTTTCTGGCTACATTGAAGACCCATTGGTGGCCTTCTGCGGTTGTTTACTCTATGGCCGGGTTGTTGTCTCTTTGACACATTCCTATCTCCATTCTAATTTTTACATAGATTTAAACATAGTAAAATGATAAATGAATAAATGTACAGTTGAATTTTAAATATTTCGCTTAAACAAATTAGAAAACAAATTATGTTTTTCTGGTTGCTATAACTGCATGGACAAATAAATAGTTTTCACAGCTGTGTGTTACGATATTTCTCAACTCGAGACAGTTACAATTTGAATATTAAAAGCGCAAGAGTTTTCACTAACAAGGAGAAATATCTTGTTCACACCAAACTCACAGTTTGGGAATGGAACTGTGTGGTTTTCCAATATTTTGGTTATTCTCGAGACTGTCAAGTGGGGCTCCGACATTCGAAAAAAAATTATATGCGTGGAAAAAAAGGATGAACTTTATTGATCTTATGTAACGTTTCTACCTGAAGTTTTGATTGCAAAATCATTCTATATGTCAATATCACCCCGTATACCACCTATACACATGAATCCGGAAGTTGACGCGTTCGAAGCGATAACCATGACAACATTTAGAATGACAATAATGCCTTTATAGAAATTAAAAAAAACATATATTAATGTGTCGACGTGCATGTTATTTAATTAAATCAACTATAAAGTTTAATATTTTGTATGAAACGTTTGCTAAAAATGCTCCATGCAAAACGTAAAGACATGGTGCAATTTTCTATTTTTTTTTAGGGAAACAATGTTGAATATCTTTTCTTACATAAATATGTGTGTATCAATATATTAAGCATTGATGAATGATTTATAACTTTGTTTCATCAAATGTTCCCCAGAACTCATGAAAAACTAATTAAGTTTTTTCTTATTGTACTGTTTGTTTCACCAAATGTGTCGAGTTCGTTGCTCGTTTTTAAATAATCACTGTACAGTTGACAAAAACCATCACAAATCTCTTTCTTTTAGGGTAATCTGGACAGCATCATCGACCCTTTTCCGTGTCATTTAATTTAAATTTTTATCTGTAAACGTAGTCGAAGAAGTTGATTATGAAATATCAGTCATCCAAAGCCAAAAATGCAATGTTAAACAGCGTACATTTAACCAAAATTTTCTTTTGAAAATTAAGATTTTTAACGTTATTCCAGATGAAATAAACGGTTATGATATATTCCAGTTAAAATAAAGTTTCAAAAATATAGAACAGCCAATAAAATTTCAATGACCTCTTACTTTTCCAAATTGTTTAAACGAACGTAACTATCATGACTATATGAGTTCGTTCAACTGTGTTTACTGAATGTATCAGATGGCAATCCAAATGGTTTCTGTTGGGTTAATTTACATATTCAAAATTGAAGATATAGAATGATGTCCACTGAGACAGATTTTTACAAATTTTAAATTGAAGTGGGTATTAGCAACTATTATAGTCCAACGTAAGAAATTCAAAAATATGAAAACCTTTACCGTATAGTCGGCTATTAAAGTTCCCATTATAGGAGATGTTCAACGAGAAACTAACTGGTTCATTAATTCTATTGAATTGTTTATTAATAAAAACCAAATGAACAGAATATATAAAACCATTGTACTACAGGCTCCTGACGTTAGACAGGCAGATACAGAATGTGTTGTACTCAAACATGTGAGCCCTCGCTACCCCCCCCCCATAAACCTAGAACACTGATGTTAACTGTATAGTTGCAATCGGCTCAACTCAAAATATTGGCACAAGACACAAATACAATTCACATAAACTATCATAATACAAGTTATTGTACAGTAACTGTTTGTTATGTTAAACCAAATTACAACTAAATGATAAATCATGTTATTCAAGACTTAAGTAACAGTTATTATATATCCAACGAATTTAGTGTAAAGACGTAATAAAAATGATCCATGTATCATTTGTATCCCATTTTGAAGTTAAACAAGATTATGCAGGAACCTGGGCGCCATATTGTAACGCTAATATACATATCTTGCTTTTTACAAACTTGCTGTGTTTCCAAATGCTTGTAAGTACGAAATGTTAACCACATCAACATGAATGAAACTTATATGAGTGGACAAAGGCATTTTTCGCGTAAATGTAACACGTACAAAATAACTGAAAGAGTGTTTCGACAATGACACAGATGTAAAAGGTTGAAGTCTGCATAAAATGCTGGTAAAGTATTGCTTTTTAACATTGATATTGGTTAAAATCATATCAAAGCACATTTTTATTCATGTTAAATTCATTGACAAATACAATATTGTCGCAACGAAGCGTACAGTATACAAAAATGTGATGATACAGAAGCGAACACAACATGAAAACAAAGAAACTGTTAAACAACTTTTTTTGTTTTGTTTCTAGATACCACATACACCTACGATTAAAATAAGTTTGTTATTGTAAACAATGATATTTTCAAAACTGTATGTTTTAAAAAAAACTAGGAGGCACGCGAAACATTTAGTTTTAGATATTTAAAAATACCAAGGATGCTTTTATCATTGGTTTTGTCGTGTGTTTAATTATGTTTGTCTATAAAAGTTTCACATATTTGAAAACCCTTGTAGTAAGTAAGGAGTATTATGGAAAACAATATGCGTTAAAACCCAAATGATGTTGACCTAGGGAAAGTCACGTAAATAGATTGTAATTAACAGAACACAAACGGGTGTAGGGGCAAATGATTCTTATTAATACACATAATTAACCATACAGATCATTGACCACCTGAAAAAAAGAAAGTACAGTGGATTCGCTTTCGAATAATCTGTATATATATTATTGTCTGATGTTAGATATGTGCATTTAAGTCGCTAACTAAGCGTAGTTTTGAAGAAAAAAAAATACGTTCACATGTATATATGTACCAAACCCGTTTATTTTCAATGTGCAAGGTATATAAAGGATATAAAAACGAATTGTAAAAGAAAGGTCCATAAATAATAAGAACTCCCTTTGCGGCTTAAACTGTGTTACTTTAACAACAAGTTTCGTAAAAGGTTTTTCATAAAATAGAAAGCTTATATGCCCTCCTCTTGTGTTCAAAGGTCAAACGTAGGGCTGTGTGGAATATTTCCAAGTATATGAACCCTTACCACTTTTTCCTACTTCAGAATTTTATTTTGAACGCATCGATATGTGTGTATATTGGTCACCGTCCTATGTGCACGTTATGTCTCTATAAGATTAAACATATACTAGTAGTTCATATCTGGGAACAAGTACGTAAATAGATCAAGTTGTGTATGCATATCAAATCATATTATCAAGTAGCCTTTCGTGTAGTCACACCACTTTAAAAAATACTTTCATTTATTGTAATCCTTTATAATCTCAAATGCCAAATACGTGATTAAACTGTTGAAATCACACTGATCTTTATTCAATTTTAGGATCTTAATAAAAGGAAGGAGGACTTAGAAAATAACTTGACCACAATGTT
Organism: Mytilus galloprovincialis; assembly: GCF_965363235.1. Taxonomy (NCBI): domain Eukaryota; kingdom Metazoa; phylum Mollusca; class Bivalvia; order Mytilida; family Mytilidae; genus Mytilus; species Mytilus galloprovincialis. The sequence continues at coordinate 8,419,266 of NC_134851.1, forward strand.
GAAAAATACTAAACGTATAGATCATGTAAGGGGAGAAATCATGCATGTCTCAAATACAATTTCACATAAGAAAGTATTTGATGACCTTAGAAGAAGGATTTTCGACGTTGCGAAAGACATGCCTGTATGGGGAGAGGATTATCCTGTTAAATTTATTAAATTCGAAAGGACTCTTAACACATTAAGAGAGAAAGGAAAAAATATATTAAAACTTGAGGATGTTAAGATGCAAGCAGATAAGGAACCACATTTTTTAATTTCTGACTTTGACGTTATTCTGTTTTTAAGATTTCAGCATCAACTTGGAAACTTGATTTTTTTCGAAGACGAATGTTTAAAGGATTGTGTTATTATCAATCCATCCTGGCTAATATACGCATTTAAATGCATTGTTAATGCAGATAAATTACCATCGATAACATCTCAACCTCATTACCAGACACTTCACGACTTTAAAGAAACTGGAGTTATACGGAAAGACGTACTTAAAACAATATTACAGGGTAAATGCCGTGAATTTCCTGAATTTCAATACAATTTTGACTATATAATTGACGTAATGAAAAAGTTCGACATAATCGTAGAGTACAACAAAGACGAACTTATATGTCCAAGTGCAGTTACAAAACTTTCCTGTTCATTCGAAACCATATGTGAAGGCATGAATAACGACAAATGTGTTAGGTCACCGTGGCTATGCATCGAATTCGCTTTTTTACCACCTGCTTTATACAGTCACTTGATCGTCGGTTTCTGTATGCGTGATTCCATCTTTGAAAAGCCAATACTGTATCATGAAATTGGACTTTTTTGTTATAAAAAAACAAATGCTATGAAACGATGTGTTATTTGTAAGTCAAATAATACAATTGCTGTTCAGATTTGGTCAAGATCTGATAACGAAAACCCGTCAGGTAAAAAACCTGAGAACATATCAGACGGAAACACTTTATTTAAAAAATTATCAAGAAAGATCAATGATATAACAAGAAAATATGAGTTTAGGGTGACTAACACAATCAAAATTAAATGTGGTGATTCAAAGTACCAGGCAACAGACGACCGATATTCTGAAGAAGATATTAAAAATAGTCAGTCAGGATATTGTAGTATTCATGGATCGCATGACAACTTCAATACAATGTTTGATTTCTGGCTGAAAAGATCCGTAAGTAATATGATCGTTCTACACTAAAAAAAAAACAAGATTTAAAAAGAACAAGTGAACAAAACCACAATGTATGTTCAATCGCGATGTACGATATATCTGTAATCCGCATCATCATAGCACTGTATAAATTTGATCCATATCAATTTAAACTGGTAATCTAGTTTTCTGCATACGAGTGTTTTTTGTTAGAATACACAATAATAAGCTGTGAAAATGATAAGTTAAAGGAAGAAAAACAGCATACTTTACTGGTAAATTTAATTGAGATTCCTCTAGAAAGACCAAATTGATCGTTCCTCTTTTAGGTCTTGGTCAATTTTTCGAAATACCCATAATTGTACAAAGTAAAATAACTAAAACCCCGAACTCAAAAACAACAAACGAATGGATAACAACTGTCATATTCCTGACTTGTTGCAGGCATTTTCTCATGCCGAAATTTGTGAATTAAAAAAGGATTTGTTGCGTTAAATCTCTCACTTGTATAACAGACGCATGCAATTTCATTATATTAACAACGACGCGTGAAAAACCCCAAACATACATTATAGGATAAATTGTCAAACTTTTACAGCACTCACCATTGTGTTGTAATCTGTATTACAAAAAAAAAACAACAACAAAGAAGAAAAGAACGTATCAAATTTAATAACCTCATTGTCTTAATTTTATATTTTATTCATGTGTGTTCAATCCATAAAGAATTGAAGTATTTTAAGTACTGGGGCCGAATGATTCGATTAACATTAACTCTTACGTAGAATCGCGCGTTAGACGTTATAATATAAACGTCACACGGGTAAAGATATGAATCCATTTGGTCGTTCAAAGTATACAAAAATTATAAAAAAAACAATAACACAATGACCCGATGAAGTACAGAGCCACGTCATATGTAACAAAGAAGAACAATTTATCGGTAATGTGTACATTTTTCCTTTGATGTGTACTCGCTGATAATGTCAGTATCAGTGGACTGGCCGTGATATAAAAATTATTGGGTTAGTACGCAAATGACATGCGCGAATGCAACGCGTAAGGATCTACTTTCCCCTTTCATTCACAAAATTGCGCGTGATTTTTATCGCAGAAATGCACGAGAATTTTGGCGAATGAAACACTTGACATTGATTATAACTTTCACAAAGTTAGTTTAGCTTTTTTTGTTGTCAAAATGTGAACAGAAAATGCATGAAAAAGCCGACAGACTTAACAAAAAAATGCGTTATCTATAACTGATATATGAAGTACAACTAATATATCGTCCATGGTGTTCCAATCTCGAGTTTTTATTCATACAATACCTGGTGCTGTTCCAAGTAGTTTTCTTTTTCTATTTCTTGAGAAGTATTTGTTTTACCTGTTCAGTCACTATAAAGTGTTACAATTAATATTTAGACGCAACACATAAATAGTGACCAAAAAGGTACCGCTATCGCATTAGAGAAGCTAGAAAAAAATAAAATTTACGCATTTTCGACATTTTTGTGGGAATGTGGGACCATCATATACAATTCTAAAAGATGTGGTTTCATTGTCAATTTAAAGACAGATATTCATAGAACAAAGAACAAAAAAGTGAACTTATTCATATGCGGATCTAGGATAAATTTTAAACATGTTGGGAACAAACCCTCTATATGGTGATTATACCTGTATAGAGGGATAATCCTTCTATAGAGGGGTAAAATTATCCCTCTATAGAGGGGTATTTTTGTTTAGACTGGATTTAAATAAAAATGAGGCAGAATGGCATTCTCTACTTATTATGGAAGTAACCTGGAACAGTTGATGCACCAATTGATGTACTTAATTTAATATGCACATGCCCAGTTTGATGTTTATCTGACTAAATATAAAATCTATTGTTCACCATGATTGAAAGCTGTGATGATCTGACAGGTAAATTCTACTCACTTATGCCTCACTGAACAGAATTTCTATTGTTAGATTTTAATAACATGAAATTTAAAGGTCAACTATTCCTTTTGTTGTTGATCAGGTGTTCAGATAGGTATACAATATATTGCAAGTTTTGTCACTTAAGCAGAAAACTGGTTATCCCAATTTTTAGTAAAGTGCATATGTTGATGCATATAATGCTAGAGATTATAGCCAATATAACTAGAAAATGCCATTCTGCCCTGATTTGCTTTAAATCCAGTGCAAACAAAAATACCCCTCTATAGAGGGATAATTTTATCCCTCTAAAGAAGGATTATCCCTCTATACAGGTATAATCACCATACAGGGGGTTTGTTCCCAACCAGTTAAAAAGGGGGTAACCGGGGCACCATATATTAAAATGTTTGAAATAATTATGAAGTAGACAATACAACTGATAAATGAGCTTGTTCAGATAATTTACAAATTACAGTCAGCTTTAAGTAAAATATAATTATAACTTGACGTCGTTGAACTTAAAAATGACGATCGGTGAAAAATCTGCTGATTCATATCGTATCATTCTAATGTTCTTACTATGCTCGAGGGGGGGTAGGACCTTAATCGAAGAGAAGCTCTACTGTGATAGTCGACTTTGGTATGTTTTTAACCCATATTGATAGGATTTCAAACTCATGTGATTTAAATTCGGGACCTCGTGATTTCGGGATTTCGGGATCAAGACGCTCCTATCCCCCTCTATGATGATATGCTTTGTGAAAAATAAAGAAATCTGACTTACCGGTATGCTACCATTATATTTGCCATTGTTAGAGTCATGTCCAAAGCAGAATATAATTGAAACACATGCAATAATTCCTTTTCAACACTTTGTGCAAGAGAACGCCATGTTTACTGCACTGTGACAAAATTTCAAATGTCGTAATGCAGCCTGTGACGTCAAGTGTGATTCGCCGTGATTCGACGCGAAGAAGTAGTTCGTTTGTTATTTTCTCTATTATTGTAGTAATTTTTATTTTTTTTTAATTACCGATAAACAGAATAAAGGACTTTTTGTTTTTGATACTGACTTTATCACAGAAAATATCAGGCTCGCCCTTCGGGCTCACCTGATATTTTACTGTGATAAAGTCAGTATCAAAAACAAAAAGTCCTTTATTCTATATATATCAGCTGGACAAAGCACATAAGCATGACAGATAATAAAAAAAAAACAACGACAGGATGCATAAGTACGAGCCACGTCAAATGGATATCACCACCATCAGACTAAACAATATTATATTGTAAATACAAGATATTGAAAACAGTTCCTCCGGATTTATTCCGCTGCCACAAACTGGTTCTCAATTTTTTGTAAGCAATGATTTTAAACTGAATTCCTTCGTTTTAATCAACTTTGGTATCGCGTGGTGAATTTCACGCTAACCATGTACTACACCGATATAAATACACAATGATTATTTTTATAACAAATACAAAATATTGACACTTTTTCCGCATTGATCTACTACTGTACCACAATTTGAAAGCTGATATTTGACAAATTTAATTTCGTAAAATACATGTTTAAACAATATTAGATTGAAGAATGAAAGGTATTTTTTAAAATTTGCCAATACTGTACCAATTTAAATATGACGATCATAAAGATAACAACGAGTCAAACGAATGGAACGCCATGACTGCCTTATGTTAATGATCAGCATTATATGAAGTGCTCACAAGATTATATGCAGTGCTCAAAACATAATATACAGTGCCCACACCATTATATGCACTTCTTACACCATTATATGCAGTGCTCACACCATTATATATATATGCAGTGCTCACGCCATTACATGCAGTGCTTACAACATTATATGCAAGGCTCACACCATTATATGCTGTGCTCACACCATTATATGCAGTGCTTACAACATTATATGCAAGGCTCACACCATTATATGCTGTGCTCACACCATTATATGCAGTGCTCACACCATTATATGCAGTGGTCATACCATTATATGCAATGCTCACAACATTATATGAAGTGCTCACTACATTATAAGAAGTGGTACAAACATTATTTGCAGTGGTCACAACATTACATGAAGTGGTCAAAACATAATATGAAGTGGTCACAACATTATATGAAGTGGTCAAAACATTATACGTTTTTTGTTGATGACGGTGATGATCGGTGATGGTGATGATGATGGTTGATGTATGATGAGATTGATATATAATGTAATGATTCGGAAAACTTCGCTTTTTTAGCGGAAATTACCGAATCCATAATTGGTAACGCCCAGCAGAGAAATTTAAACAGTTATTAATTCATGTTATCATTAAGGCAGTATACAATATTTAAAACTGAGTGAAATAAGTAAGGAAAAGATGAAACTAAGAGGTGAATGAATGAACTAGTTTTGTTCGTCGTACATGTAAGAAATACGTATGGCATAATGTAAGTTAAATAATGAAAATTTGTATGATATATTCCTCGAGTTCATTTTCTACTGAAGAACTTTAGCAAGGTTCCACTTTATAGTCAGTACTCAGTTTTAAAAAGCTTAAATACATTTTAAATAAAATAGTCAGCTTTCTATGACACCTAAGTGCCATATTACGCTAGCTTATATATGTCGTGATAGAGTCATTTTTTGCATCGATTTTCAGAATTTGGCATTTTTACATGAATAAGTTTCTAACAGATATGGCAAATGCATTTTTTCATTGTAGGTGTTTAATATAACTTTACATCAATTATTCCAATATTTTACAAGCTTTTTAGCACTCCAAGCAGTTGTCATCTAAATATGACCAGTAGTCTTATATAAAGATATAATCTTTCATCAGAAAAATTTACCCTTTCAAGACTCAGTTTAACATTTTCATTTAAAGTTATCATTTCTTATGCAAACTGAGTGTGTGGGTGTGAATAAAACGTTTACTACGGTCGTTTGTCAGTCTGCACGGTTAATATATGAAAAAAGTGGTATGCTTGCCAATCAAACAACTTTTCACAAGAGACAAAATGACACAGAAATTAACAACTATAGGCCACAGTACGACCTTCAACAATGAGCAAAGCCCATACCGCATAGTCAGCTATAGAAGGCCCCAAAATGATAAACGTAAAACATTCCAAACGAGAAAACTAACGGCCTAATTTATGTACACAAAAAAAAAAACGAACGAAAAAAGAACATGTATATAACACATTAACAAACGACAACTACTGACCAACTCTTCCTTCAACCTGGGACAGTGGCGTAACAGAACAACATAAGAACGAACTATAAAAATCAGTTGTAAAAGGCTTTACTCATCAGATGGATACAAATAAAAATACATCTAACAAAAAAATAGAGCGGACGTGGGCGGGTACTTGTATATCCCAACAACAAAAATACACTAAGTACTGATCTGAGAGTACTCGCAGTTACTAACAGCTAGTTCAAAGCCACTAACAACTAATAACAAAAACATGCATCTAAGTTTTGCATTTAGGTAAAGTTTGAAACAAACTGTGAGTAAAAAAGAATGATTTACTATTATTGGATAGTAACGATTGTCCACGAAAAAAGAGTCATATTGATCTAAATTAATTCTGGTTAAGATAAATTAAGATACAAAATCTAATCACCTACAAGTCATAGAAGAATGATATCTTTTAGATCGCACTTGTTTGAAAATAATGGACCTTAAAAAAAGATTTAAATGTGTTTAGGTCCAGATGGTAGCAACAACACATTAAAGAGGAATGCTGTTTGTTACTGAGCACTTCTTTGATTTTTTTGAAAGTCTACACCAAATTTTTGTAACAGAAGCACCCAAAGAAAACGATACTCGTTTTATGTCAATATATGATTAGAGAACTTCTAGTATTGTTTTACTGTGAATTCTTCTCATTGTTGTTATTGGCGTTCTAAATCTTCTCACATACAATCTTGTCTATAGTCTGGGGATAACTGTTATTTTTGCTACCATTTTTTTTCTCCATATCCCATATTAGGATCAATTTAAAGGTTGAAATTTGAAAAGGAGATAATAGTGCAGATGAGGCATCCGTGTACTGGGGACACATTCTTGTTTCTTTTTTTTTAAAAGTCATGGCGTTTGTTAGTTTATTTTCGACTTACGGTTTTGAATGCTTCTGATATTTTTTACAAAACACATCAGGTGTAAAAGAGGGAAGAGTGATACCAGAGGGACAGTCAAATTCATCAATCGTAAATAAACTGACAACACCATAGCTAAAAATGAAAAAAGACAGACAGACAAACAATATTACACATGACACAACAAAGACAACTAAAGAATAAGCAACACGAACCCCACCAAAAAATCAGGGGTGATCTCAGGTGCTCCGGAAGGGTAAGCAGATCCTGCTTCACATGTGATGACAAATCCGGTAAATAGTTTAATTTGGTAGTTCACATTCATAAAAGGGTAGGGGATTGTAGTTACGACGTAAGGAACATATCCGATATCATTTGTGAAACGGTAATTTCATAATGGTCAACCAACTCGTGATGGCGTCTGTAAAATGTATGAAGGGATGGTTTCAACTTCACCATATTGAACTCTTGGTTTAATAGCTTCTTGGTGAGCAGCAACCCTCTATCAGGAAAATCACGATAGAAAATAAAAGCACAGGCATATCGTTTCAATTGGGAGATGTATACCCTGGATGCAGGTGCTGCTGGAATGTTGCTACTTAGAAATGGAAAGTTCACAATTAGAAAGCTGAAATCATCTCTTTGGTCGTAAAGTTTTGTAATTGATATATAGTAACTTTGGTAAAAGAATGAATATGCTGTTAACCATTATATTTGGAAGTTGTTATATACACATATTTCAAATCGTCTGTTGGCATTTCTCCGCTTTCTGAAGTATTAAGATTTTGAACACCAATGATTAATTCTTTTAGCTGGTTTTATTTATAAATATAACTTGACTATAAATCAGTGTACAGTTGTTTTGACGCTTCTCTTGTTTTTAAAATGATATCACTGTTTAGGACCAGAGAATATTTTGACATTGTTTATCCTTCTGAGCTGGTATCGTTTGAATATTTGATCCTCGGTTCATTTTTCTCACATTGTTTTGGCAAACGGAGTGTGGCAAGTATTTTACATGTACTTTTAAAAGACCAAATTCAAACTACTGCCCCTTCTACTGATGGGTATATAACCGTTATACTATACAACAAAAATGAGTTTATCAAAATACGACAATCATTTAATTCTCGCATGTATAATACATATACATATTATATCTGTTGACAAATAACGTGTGCAAATGTTTTTTTTTTTCCTTTAACGTAATACTCACTTTTGTATTTAATATTTTTTAACTGAGTTACATTAATCTACTACAGAAACAACGATACGTAAATACCTCCTTGATAACAGAGGTTCAAATAAACACATGTGTGATAATGTCATACGTCCACTGGCGTACTAAATTATAATCCTGGTACCTTTGATAACTATCATAGGTACCAGTACAAGACTAATTTTGCTATTTTAAATCCATAATTTATAATAAGATAACAGGAGTATTTTTGTCTCGCCTTTGATCTTCATAGAGTGTTGAATATTTTCCAAAGAGTTGCATTATACATTTATGAAGCAATGTTCAAAACCAAACAAAGGCAAAATATATCAATGACAGCGTATATGACTAACTTTGTATATTAGACACATGTTAGAGTTGCTACCTTAACTATACCACATTGACATACTTGTTTGAACCGGGGCATTTAAATGGTTAGGTTAAAGTCCTCGTAACGAAAGTGGCGAATACACGATTAGAGTGTACTATATTGATTAATAATCACAAATCTTTGTTAATGATGATAACAAATATCCTTACTTTGGCGATGTTAAAGTACTGGTCTACTAACAGAATAAGCACATACGATTATGATGTATTTTTGTTTTTGTGGGCTGTCAAATCTCGGAAGACGTGATATAATATACGGACTGTGATCGGGTTTATGGTACTATAACTAAGTGTTTCCAGAAGAATCTGTTGACCTATCTTCAGTTTCTTTTGCATGTAGTAGTCTTCTATTCTTTAATTTTTTTTGGTTTCAATCTCTTTCTCTCCAATGACCGATTTCTATCTGTCGACAGTAAACACAAAATTTTGAAGCGTAAATGTCAATACCATTCTAAATATTTAGATATATGAATGTATGCTTTCACCAGGATATAAAACAATCATGACAATATGATACTTGAAAACTAAAACTATTTTTTTCTATTAAGGATGTTTCAATTCAACTGTTTGATGCTGTATATGAAGGGAATACAGACATTATCCATGGGCTGATTGAGAAGGGTATTGATATCAATTTTCAGGACGAGGTAAGTTGTAAATAACCAACATTCAAATATGCATCAATATTTATACCACCTGTTGATAAATTTTCCATCCAGTAATAATCATATGTATGGCTGATTTATTTTCTACATACAGTTCGACTTTTTCCAAAAAGATAACCCATTTTGGCCATACGCTACCTTCATGTGACAACATGATATCGTGAATATTTGATTGATTGGAATATGCATAATGGGGTCTGTTGAGAGATTAACAAAGTTTTAATGCGTCTATATTGTGCTATCCAGTTTCTTTAATCTTTTAGGTTGTTAAACAATTTTTTTTTAAAGGATTTATTGTTTACATGTAAGTCCCATTTATCTTTTATTATTTTTATTCCACTTGAGGCAAAATGTGTATAATGTAAGCTATGACCCTTGAATTTTAATTTACAATTGCCGAATATATTTTCTTGTAAAAGGTCTTCTTCCGTGACATATTTTGTTTCCGTTTTGTTAGTCTGTCCAGGAAATTAAAAGTTCTTTATAATATTTAGACATTTATATTTGACTGAAACCTCTAGTGTCAAAACAAGAACATATAAAAAAGTCTGTATCATATTTTTCGTCGAGTGATTTTAACCAGTATTTTCCTATTGCATTCCATATTTGTGTTTTTGAGATATTAAATACTGTACATACTTTTTACCTGTTTTGATTTAATAAAGTCTCTTTAGTTTATCATTCCTATGCACACCTTTTCTTTCGGTAAAAACAACACTTTTCTTGTAGCTAGTTTTTTTTCCCATCCCATATAAAGGACCAAATAATATTATTCATTTGGTTTTGTATATATCTGGAATAGCTCTCATTTCAATGTTGTATCTAATCATAGACAGTACAAAAGATTTAATAATTAATTTATTTCCAGAAAATGTGAGATCTCTTGATTTTCAAACCTCCATACAGCTTTTTATTTTATTTTATTTTATTTGTTTAACTTAATTTGATCATAGTCCACCCCATACCCATGTTTTACCCTAAATGCTTTCAAAGACCGATTAGAACATTTAATTATGTTTAATTGTGTTATTTTGGTAGCGTCACTTGCCTTGATACAATCATACAGTCTTTTCCATATTCATACTAGCCCTTAAAGCGTTTTCGTACAGTTTTCAGTTTGTAATGTTTTTTCGATGGACTCCTCTCTTTTATTTAAGATTTGAGCATCGTCAGCAAACATATTTAGCTTTGTTTCAATGTAGTCTCAAGTTTTAGTTGGGAGTTCTACTCCTTCTATATAAGGGTTGTTTTAATTGATGGTGTAATTGGTTCTGCCTGCAGAATATATAATATAGGAGCAATTGTTCATCGTTGGCGAATTGAATGAGTTATTCTTACAAATCTAGAAGTAAACCCATGCGTATGTATACACGTCTAAGCGTTAATTAAAAACATTTGTATCCAATTCCTGATAACCCAAACCGAAATTTCAATAAACAAACTATAAGTTCAGTATTATTGTGATTTTACTTTTTTCTATCTATTCCCACTCTGCCCTATCAAATGCTTTTTGTTGGTCCAAGAAGAATATCGCACCATCTTTGAAATCTGCTGAGAAATAGGATTCTAAATATGTATACATATTTGGTTATTCTTGTAGCATTGGCTATATCCATTTCTAAATGCATGCAGATGTTTTTGAACTTGGAGACCAACTTTCAGCTTCATAGGCTGACTTTGTATTGCTACCCAAGATCTGCTTGATTGTGAAGACGGTCTTAGATCGATTATGAATAATAATAATTCATGAACCTTAAGAAATCTGACATACCAATAAATGGCATTTCTGACACGAAATTTTCAATTGGCATTTATTCGTTTCAGATCCGTTAAGTATCCGTTTTGTCCGTTATACGCACGCTAAAAGTCCGTTTCACATTCATTCAACATCCGTTTTATCCGTTAAACTTTCGGTAGAAGTCCGTTCGTGAATTTATATGCAAGACATTAAACATCTGTATAACGGACAGGTAACGGATACAAAAAGGAAAAGAAACGGATGAGTACCGTACCAAACGGACGCCTACCGAACGTTCAACGGACGACTACTGGGCGTTCAACGGACATTTCATACGTTGGACGTCCGTTCAAAGTTTTGAACATGCTGAAGATGTCCACTTTACAGAACGGACGTCGACGGACAAAACGTTCGTTAACAGTTTTTCTACTCTCAACACTACACTTCCACACAATCTTCATAACAAAAGTTTTAATATATTATTAAATGGTCTTTTGAAAAATCTTATTGGTGTAACAAAAAAATGAAAGTATCCTAAATAAACTTACTGGCAAAGTGAAGATATGATTGAAGCTTTATATGTTCTCCTGGAAAACATATATGAACGTTTTGGCAATAAAGTATTTCGACAATTAGTACGTAATTATATGGACAAGAACTGCGCCTATTTAATAGCAGATTCATTCCCGTATTGCTATGAATCTCAGTTTATGACCAAACTCAAGACACGTCATTGGTACATTTATATATGTACATTTGGTAGATGTATTCAACAATACCTTCCGTTATCTGGAGGAAATGTTTTCGTTAAATAACCAAGAGTTCTCTAAATATGCTACCAAAATGTACCCAAAGAAACCTACTTTAACTTAATTTAAAATTAACAGCAGTAGTTGTCCTTTTCTAGATTAAGACATTTGAATTTCTAAAAGGAAAACTCCATACTAAAATTTATGATAATTTTTCAGTCCCTATTGTTAATTTTCCCTTTTTAGAAGGCGATATTACTTTGGCTAGATCATACGGTGTTTATATGTTTATATATTCTAACTCGTTATGCCCATATGTGTAGCTATGTCATAGATGTTATCAAACGTAATCAATGCATCACTGGCCAATTATTTAGTCAGGGATTTCGTTACCTGGTTACCATGAATTTCATAAAACGTTTACTAAATTCTTTTATAGCCACAGCTGCCTTATGATAACAATAACCATATCGTTAAGGTTATAGATATATCAAGAAATGTTCTATGCTAAAACGACATTTGACTCTACTACTCTGTCAATTTGATTTATCACTAAGATAATTGTGTAGACACTTTGATACAACATGGAGCTACCTTTTCATACTATTCTGTCATTTCACTCTCTTATGAAGATACTATTTCATATTATGAAGATGTCTTGATACATGTATAAAATGAAGCTTTATTTTCATACTGATTTGTCATTTTACTAGACTATTATTTGATATTGCTACGTCATAAAGATACATTTTATATTAAGAAGACATTTCAATATAACAAAGCAACTGTTTCATAATATGAATATAACAAATCAACTTTTTCATACTGTTTTGTCACCTCAGTATAGTATAACGATACAATTTGTATACTATACAATCATCTCGATATAACATGGATCAAATTTGTCATACTATTGTGTCATATAACTATAAATATCAAGCTAACAAGTCTTATATCATTTGAATTAACTATAAGACCATTTAATCATACCATAAGGTCATTTCATTATACCGTAAGACCATTACATCATAACATAAGACCTTTCCATCACACCCTAAGACCATTTCATCATACCATACGACTATTTCAACGGAGTTGAAAAGACTTGGTGTCGACACGAAATGCAACACATACATAGTTGGTACCCCTAAAAAATGAACAAACAAAAACTTAATAGCATAACAGTCTAAAACAAAAAGATGGACTTTATTATTTTCGCCAAATTGTAGCTATCATGAATCCAACCTGTTATTTTTCGATAGTTTACTTACAGCATGTGTTTGCAAATCATGTTGATAGGTACGGTGAAAATGGGTAACCCGTAACTCGTAAAAGCTGAAAGGTAGTCAAGATCGGCAAATGTTTGAAATGACAGTACTGTTAACAACATAAAGATCTGTAGAATGAAGTTAAGAAATCAAATTGAAAGTCGATTCATCTTTACATTTATATCTACATGTTACGAATTTGTATAGCGTTTCAATAGACATCGTCGTGTCAGAAAATTGAAGTACACTTCAATACTCAATCGATAGGGGTGTCGCTGAGGTTCATGTAGGTTTGTTCCTATTTCTCCTTAGCTGTGAATTCCAAGTAAAAAAGGTAAACAAAAATTACTAAGGCGATATGAGAATTGAACTAAGGCGAAAGGTGAATTTAGATACAAATGGTAAATAAACAAATTAAACCTCTGTGTTTTTATAATAACTGAAACAACATGTTTTCAGGAATAGTTGCTGTTGAATTATAATTTTTAATAAGATTTCAAAAATTGTGAAATCATAAACAATCTACAATAAAAAACATATGTCAATAGAAAAGTTGCTTCTCTTGAAATGTTGCTTTTTTCAATTAATAAAAGTTGCATTTTTATGAATTATTTGCAATTAGAAAAATCTAAATAATTCAAATATCCCTTAAATTAAACAACACAAACAGTTAAATAGAACCAAAAAAAAAATATGTTTTCCCACAGACTTGTTAAAATATATAACATATTTGTTTTGTATGGCCCCGCAACGAAGTTGTCCGTGTCATATAGTTTTACCCTTGTCCGAAATTCCGAAGTTCGGTCTGTCCGTCTTTCCGGAATTCGGTCATTCCGTCATTCCGCAACAAACCATTATACGGAGTTTTTTTCTAAACGCCTTCAGATATTAGACTGATTTCGGTATGTGAGTTAACCACGCTACCTTAAATGCCAGCTTTATACATGTACATATTTTTGATATTCATATAAGCTGTATTGCTAACTATTAAATAAATACTAAGACAATGTCCTATATATATTGATTGGTTGTTGGTTTTTTAACGTCCAGTGGCAAATATTTTATGCATGTTCAGAACGAATGTCCCAGGCTACATTAACATATTGTTTATGTCTAAAATAAAATTATAATTTCAGATGGAAAATGTTTAGCATAAAAATATAGCCGTATTTGACACAACCTTTTTCAACTTTTAATCTTCAGTGCTGTACAACTTTGTACTTTTTTTCGCTTTCGATCTTTTAAATCTGGGCGTCATTGGTGAGTCTTGTGTGGACGAGGCGCGTTTTTGACGAATTGAATTTTAAACCTGATGCTTTTTGTTATTCATTAATCATGTGTTTCTTTGTCTAATACGTTCTCCTATTTATTTGTTTTGTAGTCCTGTAATATTATGTTGTCATTTCAATGTTATATTTAACATTGCCATTAAAGTGCGAGGTTTGGCATGCCACAAAACCAGGTTCAACCCACCATTTTTTCCTTTAAAAATGTCCTTTACCAAGTCAGGAATATGGCCATTGTTACATTATAGTTCGTTTCTGTGTGTGTTACAATTTAACGTTGCGTCGTGTGTTTTCTATTATTTTTTAGTGTAAATTGACATTGCGATAAGACGTGTCACGGTACTTGTCTATCCCAAATTCATGTATTTGGTTTTGATTTTATATTTGTTATTCTCGTGGGATTTTGTCTGATGCTTGGTCCGTGTCTGTGTGTGTTACATTGTAGTGTTGTGTCGTTGTTCTCCTCTTATGTTGATGCGTTTCCCTCAGTTATAGTTTGTTACCCCGATTTTGTTTTTTGTCCATGGATTTATGAGTTTGAACAGCGGTATACTACTGTTGCCTTTATTTAGGGAACGATCATTGAACTTGGAAAGGCAGGAGGGGTTATGGTATTTTTCCTAAAAAAAATAACCTGGGCTGATTCCCAAATTGATGAATAAAAAATCTGTTCAAGCAGAGGACAAAAAAAACTGAATCCAGACCTTCACCAAAAATGAATCCAGACCTTCACCAAAAAAGAATCCAGAACTTCACCAAAAATGATTTTATCTTTCAGATATGCAAAATAAATTTAACTTTTATATATCTAAAATATTTAAAACTTCCCAAACCGAACAGATAAGTCTGTACACAATAGTTTTTTAGGTGATAATGGCCATATTTGCCAATTTGTTATGATAAACCTTTATACTAGTGTTAAATTTTGACTAAATAATTTTAATTGATAGCGCTGAAAGGCTTCGGTGAAAAAAATCTGACTCGAATAAAAAAACATTTGTATTCCTGATCTTCTTCAATTTGTGAGTCTCATGTATTCAGAGTCAGTTTTATGTCATTTCTTGGATATATTTTTTTTGTTACATGTACATGATGTATCTTACTTTTCAAGTTTTTATATGACAGCAGAATAAAATTGAGAATGGAAATGGGAAATGCCAAAAATTTGCTTTCGAGTAATGCTTAATCATGTCATAGTTGTTTTTCGAGAAGACACATTTGGTTTCCACACAATAACTTGAGTATAAGTGAATGGATCTCTATAACATTTTACTAGAAGGATCAATACACAAAAGGAAGATTATAATTGATTTTTTGGTTATGGTACAACATTTTTGGGTTGTTTTTTTTCAAACATTTGGGTTTTTCTTCCAAAATTTAACTTAATTACATTTATTTTACTGGTCTAGTATATCTAGATGCAACAAATACTGATTTGACAGGAGATGCACACAAAATAGGGTGTTTTAAATATTTTATCTGTAATTGGTGCATTGTTCCTATGATATGTACTTCTTGATAATGTCGACGTGAGTATCATGATTAAGAAAATATATTTGGTAAGTATATACATATATTCACAATTAACATGCGCCAGTGCGCTGCAAAAGGACATTCTTTCCCTTTAATTAACAAAATTGCACACGTTTTTTTTTTTCTCTCACAGAAACACATGAGTTATTTTGTAAATAAAACACTTGTCATTGTTTGAAACTGTCAGTAATAAAAATTTAGCTTAGCCTGCTTGAATGTTTCACTTATTGTGTTACAATTTTGACAGAAAATGTACAAAACACTTGATAAAATTGCATTATCTGCAGAATTATTGATAACTTTCCTCAATATATATTCACAAGGACATATACCTAACATATTGTCCATGATATTCTGATTTCAGTCTTTATTCATACATACATATATACTGGCATGACTTGTGCTGTTTCAAGTTGTCTTCTTTTTCTGTTTCTTGAGAAGTATTTGTTTAACCTGTTCAGTCACTATAAAGTGTTACAATTCTTATTTAGACGCAACACATAAATAGTGACCAAAAAGGTACCGCTTTCACATGAGAGAAGCTAGAAAAAGATTTGTTGAGAGTTTGCCAAAGGAAGTACAGAATTAAAAGATTGTGAATTATTTGAATATTTTTTGTTTTGTTTTAAACTTTTGTTATTAAAGTTGTGATTTAGACTGTTGGCTACCATAGGCGGGTCCAGGGGGGGGGGGGGGGATTTGTTGATTATGTAGGGAATCACTGAAGCATGACTGGAGCGCCCCGTCAGCATGCCCCCCTTATGAAAAGTTCTGGATTTGCCATAAATTTGGCTACATGAATAACCGTGATCACATTCAACAGTATAACCTACGTCATAATCACTGTTCCTTGAATGTGGAGTTATGTGGCAGATGAACATAAGTAGTCCTGGTCAATCAGTGCACCGGAGTTTACCCCGCATGCCGCATGGTCATAATAAAAAAAATCCGAAATGTATTGCTTGCAGAGGTTTTTTCAGTGTTCCCATGGCTGGACGGAACTTTTACGTTAAATATGTTATCGTTAATTATGATTTTGTGACTTTTAATTGAAGTACCTGTTATTTATTTTGACCTCACTGAGTAATGCAAAATTTAAGCAGTCGAAACATGGCGTCAGATGTTGTTGTCCTAACTTCGGTAATTTCTGTGGTACAATAAAATTTAAAGAAGCTACACAAGTTACTAAAATTTCTGAATTCTTGTTTTTGTAAACAAACACAAATTCATGTCGTATTTAACATCGAAATTATTCCGATCTGTCCCGTTTTTTCAAGCTCGCGTTGAAACGTTAAATTCGGCCGCCATTAAAAAAAATAATCGTACGAGATTTAACGAGAGTGACGAAACTTTTCAGATGGGTCGTGTAGAGAGAGGTATCGTTCTTTATTCCAAAACGATGCTTCTACCATAAGTGCCAGCTAAAGCTGGCATATAACATGTACATTATTAGTTTGCTAATTCAAAATTGTGCTTGTTATTTAGTAGATTAAACTTAGTTCTTCACGGTGAATTTAAAAACAAATTTTGCAACTTATCCCTTTCCATTTTGAGGGTGCGAGTGCTACCTTGTAGCGGCATTGGCCTGCTCTTTTCCGAAATTTTTTACGTGCAAGAGATATGGCTCTCTCTTAACACGGCCATTTTCGTCCCATTTGGACGGACTATCATTGTTTCCTCAAGACCATGCTCGCAAATGGTGTAAGGGAAGAGCCGAAAATTCAGTCCCTTAAATTTTCATCCCGGAACTGTAATTCAGTGCTTTTTCAGAAATGAATTATTTGTAATAATTTTATGATATTTGTCTTTATTTTATTCATTGAAATATGAAATATTCCGTATCCAGTCATCTCTAATAAAGACTTTATTTTCAAAATATATCACATATTAAGTAAACAAATAAAAAAATAAAAGATGAGTCACTATAAAAAGAATAATTCAAAAAGTGGGAAAATCGAGAAGACACCAAATAAAGTCATCCATTGATAAGTATTTTATGGTAGATTTTTACATTAAAATAACAAACATCAAATCATTGCAATACAAACAACAAATAACTTAATTTAATTGTTTAAACAAGTTTCCTTTTCGCCGTAGTTTATTCTTTTTTACCTGAAAATTTGTACTAAGGCGAAATGGGATTAACTTTACTAAACTATTTTGACAGTTGAGGCGAATTGAGCATACCCTTTTCGTATAATTAAGATTTTTAAATGCGTAACATTTAAATATTTGCGTATATGAATGTGTAACTTTTTTCTATTTTGATTTGGTTTCATCTGGTGAGAACAAATTTGTGGACAAAAACACAGCCATGAACTTTATTCTGTGAAAACAAATACCGGACTCTATCAAGTAATTGAATATATTGTTTAAATCTTATCATAAATTTCTGATAATTTCGACAAACTGTTCACATACCAGGCCATTTAGCAGAAAAAATGTAATATATTCCAGCCGTACGTTCTATAAGCACCCTACCACCCCTGTTTAGATGACACAATGCTGAAAACATATATGTTTTGATACGTTATTATTTGAAAGTATTTACAAACTACAAATGCAAATGAACGTGGTCGGGTACTTGTACATCCCGACAACAATAAATTATAAGTGTATATATAGATCTGAGAGTACTCGCAATTATTGAAAGCTTTTTTAAAGCCCCTAAACTAATTAAAAAAATCATGCATCTAAGACTAAATAATCAATCAGTAAAAGTCCAACATCCAATGGATTAAGTGTAATGACGTCATTAATATTCCGAAAAAAAATCATGACCTTTTGCAATGCCAAGATACAGGTATCTACATATTGTAGATCCATGAATGTGTATATGTTTATAACATACTCGTTATAATTATGTTGCTTTTAATTTACTGATAACAAAATCAATATTAGTTCCAATAAAAACAATATGCAATGATATTATAACAGTGATGAATTGTTAGCCTTTCAGAAAAAGTTTAAAATATTCGAAAAATGAAGGATTTTCTTATCCAAGGAAAAGATTACGTAAGCCATATTCGGCACACCTTTTTGTAATTTGGTTCGTCAATGCCCTTCAACTTTGAACTTGTTTGGCATTTGAACTATTTTCATCTGAGTGTCACTGGTGTGTCTTGTGAAGACGAAACGCACGTCTAGCGTATTAAATTATGATCCTGGTACCTTTTATAACTGCTATTTTAAGAATCGATAAGTTAACCAGAAACGTTTCAATATTTCCGTAAAATGAGGATGTGCTATCCTGTTTTAAATAAATTTAATACAGTTACAACAAAACTTCAAAACCACATCATTGTATCTTTAGAAGAATTTAGTAAAGGTTTTAAATAATTTGTGGTAACGAAATCAATGACTTGATTTTACCCTCTTTGAATTAAGAATGGCTTATACTATTATTATATGTGTCGCCTTTCGAGTCGACACCAAGTCTTTTTAACTCAACACCGCTGAGGGCCAACGCAACATTTACAGTCGATCAATGCATTCATGATCATGTTGAAAGCGCTTCCCTAAGGTCTATAAAACGATATCCTTCACGTGTTTGTTTAATTACAACCGATGTTGCTGATGTATTTTGCGGGGGGTTTTCGCCGCTATTTGTTGTTTTGTCTTATGGTATGATGAAATGATGTTATGGTATGGTGAAATGGTCTTAAAATGTAACTATCAATGTTGTCCTTATGTTGTGAACATACACCAGCGTAACACAGTAACTGAGATATTTAAACGCTATATATTACCAATGTCATTTCAACTGATCGGGCGGAGCTTACGTTTTAATTTGCATAAGGACAGTCTATTTGAAGATGTGTGTGTTAAGGATGATAGCCGTTATAATTATTATTGATTTCTAATCACCTATCAGTGTCATCAAAGGAATTAAAAAAAAAACAATAACTGGACACTTCATTGAGGAGTTTATCCTAACACACCTATCTATAGATGGACTGGTTTATTGTGAGCGAATCGGTTAAACTCCGCCCAGTCAAGTGAAATAAATTGAGTAATACGTTGGAATAAATGAAACATTACTTCTCAGGAATGTGTTGTTTTAAATTATTAAGTTGAAATCATCACGTTTGCTATGTATTCATGAAAACATGTATTCCATGTGTGTCAATGTTGATGGTTTTCTGTACTATTGTTTGTCTGTTTGTCTGTTTATCTTAAGCCCTGGTGTTGTCTTTTTTTTTCTATCTATAAGTTTAACTCTCCCTCTTGTATCGTTTGTCCCTCTTTATTAAAAAGATCAAGATAGTAAGCAAACTTCTAAGAAAAGTCTACATAGTATCCTTATTATCCTGTTCACTTGGTATGAGATGAAAACACTAGTTATTTAGTGAGAGTAAAATTATTAACAGATATAAAGAAACATTAATGAACGTTATAAATACTTTTATAAGTCTTTGAGAAAGTTATACGTGAACTCTGTTTCTAGTCAGACAGTAGTGATGCACAAAATTGGCTTTAGGTGAATTTGTTTATTTATTTTTACACAAAGCTCTTCAACGGTTTCGGTACTTATACATCTTCGGATTTCAAATGTTTGGTTTTCAGCGTTCCTGGTGAAGGTAAATCCAGAAAAGCCCTTTGGACGCATAGAATTATTAAACGTTTTGTTTTTATTTTTTTTAGACACATGGTTATAAAATCAATGGATTTTTCATTCCTGTGAAACTAAAAACATTACAAATGAAATAGCTGATTAATAATCTAAACATAACAAAAATAAAAAAAAAGAATCCAAACCACCAACGAAATGACATAACAAATTATTCTACCAGACTTACAAAACAGAACATTATCACCAAATGCAAATGCATGTATGTTGGAAGTTTAAATACAGAGACCCTTGGTAAAGCAATGCTAATTAACACTCTCCAAACCAATCATATAGAAAACACGTTATTTTAATTTAACCGTCAATAGAAGAAAAAAATATGCTAAAAACGCTTTGGATAGGTTTTTTTAAAGAACCTTGATGTTTTTACATGATGATGAAATTATGCAAACCCTCGAACCACACTAGAGAAATAAGACGAACAAATCAAACACGAATTTGGATTCTGAACCTAAAGTCAAATATGTTTTTGATGTGTAGTACTTTTTATTCTCAGAATTGAAAGGCAGTTACAGTTGCCGTGCTATTTCTTAATGGTTGTACATAAGTACAGTCTGCGATGACACTTATGTTATTACATACAAATGTCAAGTTATAACCTGTCAACTCTCTTTTTACCAGATTACACAGCCGTATTATTATTTGATGACATTAACTGCTTTCTTTATCATTCAGTAAAATGTTTAAACTAGAAGTTGTTGGTTATTTTTTATATCAGAATGGTAAAACTGCACTTCATCTTGCTGCACTAAACGAGAAGACAGATTTAGTCAAAGTGATGATTGATGCTGGCATTAATATTGAAATACAGGATAAGGTCAGTTTTACTTTTTTTGCTTTGTTGGATATGAAAACATCACGTGATAAAGCAGAGTTACTATTTTATATTTGTTATCGTTGTTATTTTGATTTTATTAATTTAATGCATATGTATATATACTGGTAGCTTTCCCAAATGATGTCTCTATGAAACGAAACATAAAGTTCATAACTAAGAACCAGTATGTAAACCAAAATAGTCACCTATAAATAAATAAAATCAATTTATGACCAAGGTAATGTCTTCATATGGTCCAATATTAAATTTTCCCATATACTCAGCAATTAAAAAAAAGAAAGGATGAAGTTGTGTCACATTCAGGAATATTTATTGGATGTCCAGACTGTTTGTTCGTATTTTTTTTCAATACAGAGAACACTTTTCCAACATATTCATCACTTGTCTTGCTACCTCGTATAAGTTAAATACAAAAAGTGATATCATAGATTTCTTTTCCTACGACTTTTTACTCAAATAATTACAATGCTGAATATGAGGCAGAAGCACTGTCTACTTCTAAAAAAACAATACCTTGAACAGGATTCCCATATGCTATCATTCTTTTTGGCGTACATTGTTACTTTTAAATTACAGCTTTTCTAATGTATTTTATCAATACTAAATCCAAATTTTTTTCTCTCACTTTTTCACCTTATTCCTTAAAGTTAAGAATGCAAAATGGCAAATAACCGTAAAAGTTGCATTGACATTCAAATTATTCGTTTAAAGGTTCTGAGAACGTTAAATGGTCTAGATTGTTAAACGGGTGTAGTTTTATTTGTAAGTTCACTACTGAGCTAATATTTGAAAGATATTTTTTTTTTGTTTCCCATCTTTATATTTTTATTGTTGATTTATATCTAGGTTTTATTATACACAGTTTTTGTTTGTTGCCTTAATTGTATTAATCGATTAACGAGATTTAAATATCTAGAAGAAAATGTCGCTGTATTATGATTAGCAAGTGAAAAAACTACAGCAATTATTAACCAGTATAGTTATTTGATTATTATATCGGATACAGTGTCGACCTGCTACGATAAATGAGACACTATGTAAACATGACAAAATCAGCTGCGTTTTATATCAATATATGTGATGTTAACACTGATTCGTGTTTCTTTTTACAGTATGGTAGTACAGCACTTCACGAGGCTGCATTGGGCGGGAAAACAGAAATCGTTAGGTTGCTTATCGACTATAGTATTAATATAAATTTACAAAATAAGGTAAGTGGATGATTATTCACATTGATTTCACCAATTATATGCTTATGTTTGATATGACATGACCAATACTTATCATTGAAATCATACTTTGACATTAATCGTAACATGAAATGTCAACTCATACCAAAATTGATGACTTCATATTTTCAAGTTTCAAATTATACTTATGTTGTCGGTAATTAGAAAAGATAATAAGGATGAAGTCATGTCATAACGGACCGTCAGCTGGTGATGGCGTCAGTCACGTGTTTTATGGGACGATTTTAACTGTTGCTTTTCTTGTACAACACAAAATACATTAAACAAAACATGGAAACATAATTACTGAACAACCTAAATCCAGCAATTCTCCGGAAAGAGAATAATAGCACGTTCCTCATGCGGTCGTGTCTGGTATGTACTTACAATCCCAGTAATTTAACTAGGTAGGCCGTACTCGTGAACATAGATAATGCTAATTTGAATACATTCGTCGGTATCTGTGACACAAATTATCAATTTCAGTCCCCCAAATCGTAATGTTGTCTGTAAAATTTGTATGCCTCATTTATGGGCATTATGTTTTCTGGTCTTTGCATCCATTTAGCCGTCCGTTCGTTTATCCGTTCCTTCGACCGTTCGTACGTCCGTTAGTTCGTCCATTTGTTTGTCCATTCGTTCGTCTGTTTGTCCATTCATTCGTTCGACCTTGTGTCCTGCTTCTGGTTTAATTTTTTTGTCGAGGTAGTTTTTGATGAAGTTAAAGACCAATCAACTTGAAACTTAGTACACATTTTTCCTCGGATACGATTTTTCCAATTTAAATGGCAAATCATAGTTATCACCCCATTTCCACGGTCCATTGAACATATAAAATGATAGTGCGGATTGACCATCCGTGTTCTAGGGACACATTCTTGTTAATGGATTGATAGGACCTAGTCCAATCGTTACACACATTTCAAATCATCTCCAAATTGATGCCTTAATGTGCTGTGTTCCAGGAATATACTGAGCTGTGAAACCAAAAAAAAATATCACTTTTTAAATATAAGGCTTAAAACTATACATGCCTCTCGATCCATTAATATAAAAGTGGGACGAACGATACCAAAAGGACAGTTAAACCCATGAATCGAAAATATACTGACAACGCCATGGCTAAAAATTTAAGGAAGACCATAATACACGTGACACTATATAGAAAACTGCAGAATAAATAACACGAACCCCACTAAACACTTGGGGTGATCTCAGGTGCTCCGCAAGGGTAAGCAGATCCAGCTCCATATGTGGCACCCGTCGTCAATTGGGAGATATATACACGGTATGCAGGTTCTGGTGGAATGTTGCTACTTAGAAAAGAATAAATCACAATTGGACAATAAGCTTCAAAAGTTATATTGTCTGATCTATTTCCAATATAGCAAGGCTGTTTACGACCTTTAAAGAGAACAAAATATAGTCAACAACTTTAAATCATTTTTATATGAAACAAAAAAGCTCATTCTTCCACCAGCAAATTGTCCTCCAAATGATGATCGCCAATCTTCTAATGAGACCTCTGTTTCAGTCCAAAATGTTCTTATAATTTTTCCATTTCCTATTTTAAATCGGAAACCAATATTAACATTTCAGTTCCAATAATGAATAATGAAACCAAAGAAACATTCAGTTGTAAATAAATAAAGACAGAAACAAGATCTTTCTTTTCGTACCACACATTCGCTAAACGATCTCGTCAAAGATTTTGGTTTTGTCTCGGCTAATTAGGCTGATAATGATATCATTATTGTTTGACACAAAAATTCATTAAAGTTCTGCGTCGGACTCGGACTGTTTTAACTTAGTTTTACTGTGCGAATTGCTGTTTGTTTCTTTATTATGCATTGACTATAGGAGGAGGGCTGTGATCTCACAAAGCATGTTTTGTCTTGCCGATTTTGTGCGCCTGTCCAAAGTCGGGAGCATCTGGCATCTGTGTGTTGTGTATATTATATAATTTTAGTTCATTAATATGTATTAAAATTAAGTATGTCGTCAATTTTCACTGAACTAGTATACATTTTATAAAGAGGTTAGTTGTATTCCACCTCCGCGTGAGATATTTTATATATTTTGGACTGGTATCTGCCCTTTAATTGTGTTGTTGCATCTTTGAGTAATACAAGCGAGAGGCTAAGCTAGACATAAAACCAGGTTTAATCTACCATAATTTCTACCTTAAAACATGCTGTACCCAGTCAGTAATTTGACAGTTGTTATCTATTCGTTTAATGTGTTTAAGCTTTTTGATTTTGAAACCTAATTAGGGATTTTCCTTATTTTAATATTCCTCGGAGTTTAATATTTTTAACTTTTTTTAACGTATTCCTCATTTCCATTCTCATTTTTATTATGCCGAATGCTATTTTTGTTTTGACTTCATGGCCATGTTTAATGGTATTTAATGTCCATAGATTTGTAGTATTTTCGTCCCATTCTTACCTTTACTGCTGTCGAAATCGGTTGTCTGAGAGTTATGACCTCTTAAGTTCCTCTGGTATCTGTCAGGAAACCTCTGTCTCTGCCATTTTAGAAAAGGATTTGTCGTCAGGGTCCTCTGAAGGTTTACGACAAATATTGGTCTCTCCTATATATATATATAGTTAATTGAATCACAGTTTGATACTTGTTAGACCTGGAAACTATACAAAGGAATCTAGGAATAGCTATAGAAATCTGTGTGTGATCAACAAGTGCATTCATGAATTAGAACCTGAAAGTGACGAAACCGTGTGAACAAAAAAACTGCATATTGGTTTGAACTTATCAGTTTTAGAAATTCTTAGAGCTGAGCATCTGCTGTGTGTCACAGCAAAAAAAATAACATGCCATAACACTTAAATAGAATCTGACAATAACTTTCTTGTATTATCTGGTAGATAATGTTAACCATGCTTACAACAAAAATTAGCAAACTGAACAATGGTGAACAACCCTTTAACAAAGTATATCCAAGTTTCCGGCATTTTATAATCTACAGTGTGGGTTTGTCTAAGTAGTGCAGTCAAATTCTCCGTACATACATGGCAGCATTTACAGCTTTAGAAAGACGAGGCGAAAGTTTAGATCCAGTCTCCTCTGTTTTTTATTGTTGGATTTCCAAAGCAAAATCATAATCGAGTTGTTCAACCGGTTCAACAATAGGATACAATACTAGTACATTTATCTAATTACGACGAACCCAAAATGCACCTTAAACCCTAATGTAGGATCAAAAGAAGTAGCATCAGCCATAGCACAAATTTAAGTAGAAGGTACACGTGCAAGATCATCCAAGTAGTCGGATCAAAGTCTGTAACTGCATCTATGTGAAAGCTTGCTTCTAAAGACAAAAACAAATGACTATAAAAGAATACAGCAGCAAGGTTCTTCACAATCTCTGCTTGAATTGAAGAAAAATAATCTATATCAAACCTAAGTGTTATAACAGGCTCTTTCCGATAGTTACTTGTTTAACCTTTAAAAAACTTAGTCAATGTATCAATAGACTTACCCGTTGTAAAGATGCCCATATTTTCTCTCAACACTGCTATTTCTTCTGGAGGAAAATCCTCAACTCTAGAGGATTCTGCAGCTTTACTTGTAGCTCTGGACTTAAACCATTAATTAACATGTGTTATGCTTTGTCACTTGAAAAGGCAGTGCCTTTTAGAATCCTACTAGACTGTTTGAATGCTTCACAGAGATGATGCAAAACATAGCCATCATACTCACTAGTTTCAACATTTTTCTTGTATCACCCTACAAAAGCAATGCACCTTCATTTTCAAATTCAACCAGTTACCTGTTCGGTTACAAACGACCTTTAGATAAAAAAAAATTCTGTCTATTAAAAATAACATAAAACATGTGTTGCACACTTTAAATAATCCGCTATTACAGTCATTCCTCAAATACATTAACATTTCCTGTGAATCAAAAATCTTTATGAATGAAAAACTATATATTCTTATAAAAGAAATACTGCTTTTGAATTGTTACAAGTGGATATGAAAGAAAAACATTTTTTTTTCATGGTAACTTAATCAAACATATCACCTTGAAAGATGAATAGTTAAACATAATAGATTAACCACATTTGAACAAAGCGCCCAAAATGAATAACATATGACAAAGAATGTGTACTACTGTCATATGATTATACACATTTTTCTACAAACATTATTCAGTTTGATTTATAACACCCCCTTTTACATAGAGATAAATACATAGCCTTTTCTATATCGACCCGGGTATCATTCCGAGACCCCAATGTCAGCCCGAGACGTAGTCGAGGTGCTGATTTGGTTCGAAGAATGATACCCCGCCGATATGAAAAAGGCCATGTTTTTATTTCTTTGTCATATACTTCCGACAGTTGTTTCATGTAAGGCAAATACACAATCAAAATAAATAAATCAGTCAAAATCTTTTTGAAGAAGTAAAAACAAGAATACAACATATACACTATAATTGTCCGAAAATAGCATCACTACCTCCATATATAATAAGGTTCCGTTTCGTACTGAGGCATTTTGAAACATTGAAAATGTGGAAGCTGGAAGCCTTGAGGAAATATTTACCAATTAATACAGTTAATAATCATTATTACTACACATTGTTCTATATGAGATGTTTCATAATTGCCAATATAGCATTTGTTAAGTACTAACGGAATTGCTTATCACATACCAACAGTGGGTGATCTACAGCTATAATTGTATTTGGCCGGGATTTTGAAAGTTAACCATTTTTGTCACCTTATCCATCGAATGCTTGATCAATTCAATTGGGTGTGTTTTGAAACAGTGACATCATAGAAGTTACACTTACTTGAATAGACGTGTAAGGAAAATCGACATTACTGCTGGTGCCCGTATTGGATGGAAGATGAATACAATATGATGTGGGAGTCAACTCCAAAAGTATCAACACTTTATAGTTCTTTTATGCAACATTAATAACTAACTGTGAATTTAAAAATAAATTACATGGGATACTAGTATTGAAGATAATCATTACCATACATGTAACTAATAATTTGATTAAAGAATGCAAAATATAATTAAAAACCAATTGTTCAGAGAATAATTGAAGGTCTTTCCACATCAAGGAAATTTAGAAAAGAAGATAGTTTCTTTATTCTGATGGGGATGAATCAATGGTTCGTATTTTCTTATGAGTTAAATAAGGCCAATAATTAGCTACTTCCGGTAAAGTGACTGTCACTTTCGGTCTCATATGATAGCTTCTTTCACACTGATTCCAAAAATGTATAGTTTCTATATACTTTTGCCTGTAAAGCAGGAGATAATTGGCCACTTCCGGTTTATCAGAAGTCTTTTCTAGTCTTAAGTGATACTTGAAAATATTTGAAATACAAAATATATGGATTCCGAGTTCTTTTTAGAAAAAAATAGTGCAAAAATGGCTACTTCAGGTTTTATCAAGGTCACTTCCGGTTGTCATTTTTCAAAGTCATATGTCCTCCAACTTTTTGTATGAGATCATATGGCTTTATAATGAACCTAGTTGAAAAAATAACCAATTAACCTTATAATCAGACATATCCGGGGCACTAACTCCTATAAGTTGCCATTGGATTGTTTCAGACCAAACGTTACGTATCTTCATTACAATAAAGCTAACAGTTTGCACTTGTTCTTTTATATATATCTTTAAAAGTGTTTGAGAAAATGCAAAAATAAGCAAAAGTCCATATTTAGAATTTGACCTTGACCTTTGACTTTGACCTTATTTTCATAGTTAGGACCTAAGGACCAGTGACTCAAATAAAAAGGTTCTAGGGTTATATGGTTAAAGGTTTATGAGTTAAAAAAACATACCGACAAATTTATTTTGTAAAGGTAGATAACTCCTATACAATTTCATCGAATCGCTTCGTTCCATATAACCTAAAAATTCCTGAGATTGTAACGAACAAGTAGGAAAAAGAGTTTTGACGATATCATTTTTTGTTACGAAGAAGATGCAAACATTTGATAAACAGTAAATAGGGAATAACTCTTACAAAGAGAATTATTCGTCTTAGCAGGGTGAAATTTAAAAGCGCATTAACTGTACGATACCATGTAAGAAATATCTAAACGACATTATGCGATACAAAAATTTCATAACTTATAACATAAAAAATTATAATCAGAAGAAATACAATAGGTCTTTGCACAGAAAAGTGGAAAGACCTAATAAAACAATTAGGCTTTTGCCTATTGTTGAAAAGGGGTAGCACTTATTTTAGGTTCCAAATCAACAAATTCTTGCAAAAAAGGAAGGGACAAGAGTTTTGCCCCGCCTTATCGAAAACAAACATCGTTTGACTATCATTCTGGAACGTTTTATAACTAAAAAATAAGAATTGAACAATTTTGGAAACTAGTCACAAGTTCCCCAATGCTCGATGTTTTATTCTAAAATGCAAATTTTGGATTTGGTCACGTGCCTATAAACATAAGCATTCAGTTGCATTGTGTGACAAGTGAGTAGTTGGTCATTTATTGTTCCGGCCAAAATCGACCTTTTGAGACTGATGAGAACACATAGGACTTGATTTTTGTGAGTTTAATCTACTTATTGTAGCTTGGTTTATGATGTGCTTTGCTAATTTTAAAAAAAAGAATAATGAACGTAACATGGGCAAAAGCAAAAAAAAAGACAAAGTCTACCTAAACACCAACCAACATGGCGTCGCCCATGCTCATATCAAATCAGAGGATAACAACCATTTGAATCGGAAATGTAGACACATTTTATTTTCAAAGATGGCAATAGGAGTGGGGTTTAGGGGAAGAATGTATTTTTATAAATGAAACCCGTTGTAGGATACACGATTGTAGCTCTAAAGTTAGTTGTCTTCTTTTTCCGAATGTCTTGATAACTTTTATTTTTTTAAGTCTTGATAACTTTTAATTTTTTAAGTGGACACAAAGTAATAATGTCAGTTACTGAAAGCTAGCGCAAAGTTAATAACAACATCATCCAAATGTTTAAATGACTTTGAGCTAGCTTTCTAGCTCTACTAAGTTGTATCAAATAAAATGCGATTAAATTGTCATACATGTAGTTATTAAGTTCAGGATTACCAATCCGTGATCAAAAATTAGCAATTCATATAAACAGATAAGTAATTCATGAACACAGATATTCAATCCGAGATCACCGATTATTAATCCGAGATCACGAATTTCAATCCGAGATCACATAATTTCAATCCGATATTAACATAACAATTTTTCGGTAGTGTTCCTTAATCATGGCTTTCGTAGATATACAATTACACCCTTTTTCCATTTTTTTTATAAATTATTTACAAGATTAATATTAATTGATCTAAAAATGTATCTGTTTAACCTTTACTGGTTCTTAAAATACATAATTTTATTTTGATCTTCTTCTGCGTGCTTTAATAGCTATAATTGTTGAAGATTAATCTCAGAGGTATCAAACACTCCTATCCATACTGGTAACAAAAATATTTAGTTTTTCTTTTTGAGATGGTCCCCACATCGTATTGTATTCATCTTCCATCCAACACGAGTGCAAGTAGTAGTGTCGACTTTCCTAACACGTCTATAAGAAGAGCAACGAAACGAAGACTAAGACATGTTAACAAAATTCAAATCCTTGTCTGTTAGACGAACTACGATTTGTATCATTATGCCGTGGTAGTAGGTGCAAATATCTCTGTATGTTTATAAATAGTTTCCGCATGCCCGAAGTTGATAAAAGCATATGTTTCATAACCTTAAAATTGTTATCAAGCAAATTCATTATCAGTTAAAAAAAATCAAAAAGCACCAAGTAATAAATAATAGTTCAAATGTTTATGTGTGAATTTTGGTACATTCTCGCGCATGCGCACTCCAGGGGGTCAAATAATGGTAAATAAACTCATCGTAGATACCAGGACTAAATTTTTACACCAGAAACCAGCATCATTTTGGGAAAATCTATATCATTGAATTATCCATGTAAAAATCTGTTTTTTAATAACAGCTGGTTCTGTACAAACAGATTTACCACTTGATCCATTAAACCTGATCGCTATTTGTCCGCCATTACTAGACATCACAAAAGTTCCCGTACAACTTTGACGTCATAATACAGAAATATCTGACGCAACAATGGAAAAGTAAACAGTAAAAATACCGGAAGTAACTTGCACGGGAGGCACAGTTATGGGGTTTTGCACGAGACGCCACAGATATGGGTTATCAGCTTGGGTGGGAAATTATGGCTAGTGTACTTCCGGTCATTACACATACATGTATGCAAAAGCTATCATATTAATGCTAAGTATATAACTTCATAGTAATTCCTAATCCAAACATAAGTAATACTTAACTATTCATGTATTGTTTGTTTGGTGGCTATTGTTTTATGAAATTGGAAGCTGATGTGTTGTAAGTAAGAGGTTGATCTACATAAAGACATTTTGAAATACATAAAGATTCGATGAGTGCATAAGCATATAAAACGAAATAAAACATACATCAGAAACTTCATTTTATCATATATTATCCAAATAATGATCCAAGGTCATTCATAAAATTTTGTGGATTTTCGTTTGATTTTATTTGCTTCATTTTCCAAAACTAAATGCATTATTTTTTTTTTTATCTTATGCATGAAAATGAAAAAAAAAACAATTTGTAGAAATGCAAATGCTATAAGAATTACCTGCATTCCAATCTGTTCTAACCGAAATGTTAAGTCTTTTATATCATACAACCAAAAATATGCATGTGAGTATAATTGAAAATTCCTGAAGTTTAAAAGTGTTGAAAATCAGTTAGCTTACATTTAATTTAGTGTTACATTGTTTTTATTGTTGTGCTTATATGGTCGTTAAATCCAACAGTTTCACAAATAAAGAAAAAAACCTGTACCAAAACAGGAATATGTCAGTTGTTTTCCTTTCGTTTAATGTGTTTGAGATTTGGATTTTGACATTTGAATAGTGACTTTCCGTTTTGAATAGTCATCGTCGTCAACATATTGGACAAGAACTCAAAAACGCTCAAATGTATATAGAGTTAAGACATTATTTTAGTTTAATGTACAGATTTACCCGTTTTTCGAAAATAACTTAAAAATGATTCAAACAATTTTCATAACATGTTGGTATACATCTATTTGAATGACCTCCCTTCATTTGTGTATTATGACTATCTGATATGACATTGAGAAGTAATGGGACTTTATTATTTATAAAAAAGACAGTCATATCATGCGCTCATATGCGTTCGGTATTTTTGTGATAAATCTTTTTTGTCTACCATGCCGGTGGTGTTTGGAACGATTAAACCATCCAGATGGAAATATTTTCTTTTTCAATTATCCAATTTCAAATAACCATAATACTTATAATGCTTATAAACTTTTCAATCATTGCAGTGTTATGTTATATATCTTAAGATGTTTGTCTATCGGTTAACATGTGTGAGATAATATTAACCTCAAAGGCAATATAATTTATGAGATCATGTTGTATCAGTTAAATGTGGAACCTTGCATTTGTTTTACTTTATTTTGTACAGTGTTTATTCTTGACCGCCACAATTTGTGTTAAACAGAATTAAAATATATGAATATTAAAGAAAATAATTGTATTCATCAATACTATTTAACATTATATTTTTAAGGAAGGAGATACTGCGCTTCATATCGCGTCAAGACAAAACCATTGCCAGACAGTCAAATGTTTGTTAAAGAAAGATTGTGATCCCCAAATACTAAATAAAAAAGTAAGTACCAGTAAAAACATATTTTTATGAATGATAATAGATTGATGTTTGGTTTATTTTTTATATTACAGAATAAACGTTTCAATGCTTCGTCATTTTACATGTATGTCCTTTCCGTACGAGCGAACAAACATATCACAACCACAACTATTCCTCTGTGTGAAGGACAATAATAATTTTTATTGTGTGTACGTCCAAAAAGCTGTAATCGCATTCCCGTTATTAGAAAGCTCTAAACTTGACATTTGAATGACATGGATGTATACATAAGAAACATTAAAAGCTTAACGACAAACAGGCCATGGAGGATCATTTGTGTCTGAAGGAGTTGTAACCATTGGTTCGTCTTGTAGTTAATTTCTCAACGAAGGAAGGTTTGAGATAGGGTTATATCTTTTTTCAAATGTTCATATCCAATGATACTGCTGTATTGACATTTCTAAAATGTCAGTCAGTAGTGTTTTATTCAGAAGAACATCAGCAATAATAGTATCCAATTAATTTACTTTTTAATCATTGTTTGTAAAATATGGAATTAATTGACTCGTTAAAGATGTTATTTTCCAATGCTCACATGTAGAAACCGTAAGCAGTAGTTTTAAGCAATTGCTCAGGGTTAAAAAAAAAAAAAACAACATTTACTGGATATTGTTTTTGGGGTAATACGGAACGCAATATATATTTGGACATTTTATTTCGTTTGTAAAGACACTATGTTGAAAGTCTACATAACGTAAGAGTAAATAGTTATCAAACGTACCAGGCTTATAATTGTATACGCTAGACGAGCGTTTTGTCTACATAAGACTCATTAGTCCTTTGTGTCATTGACGCTCAGATTGTAATAGTTATTCAGCCAAACAAGTACAAAGTTGATGAGCATTGAGAACCCAAAATTCAATAAAATTGTGTCAAGTACGGCCAAAGTTATATATGCTAGAATAAGAAAGTGCTAAGTATTTTGAAAAATTCAAAATTGTATTATAGTGGTTTTGCTTCAAACTAAAATATATCAGAAAAAAAGGCAGCGACTAATAATAACATGATTAAAATTGCAATGAAGCGTGATTGCAAGAAAGCATTTCAGTCTTATCCGATAATTTAGAAATTATGATAGACATTTACAAAGTAGTTCTTAATTTTCTGTTATATTCCATAAAGTTAAAATCAAATATATATAATATGTCAGGGTGAAAAGCCAATAGATGTAGTCAGCGGATATCCGGAAATACTAAAGCTATTAAAGGTAAAATATAAATATTTCTCCTTTTTAGTAGTTTTTATTGACTGAAACTCTGGTATCTTTCGTCCTTCTTTTATTGAAAACAGATATTTTTAAGAGTAGTGTATTGACGTCATAAGACAGTTTAACAATTGGGTACAAATGTATAATTCATTGCAGGTAGTCGGTTATGGTAGCATTTTTTTTTAATGCCTCTGTTCATATTTTAAACTTGGATATATAGAAATGCTCGTTTCAAAAATGAGACATTTTCCTATATTTAATTAAAGGAGTTTATTTGATAACCCATACTTTAAACTTTTTGATACAATGTTGATAGAATTTGAAAATAAATAATTCTTTTACCTGTAAAACCTTTCAGCAATAGTGTTATGTGTGGTGTATATGTGATGACTTATGTCTAAAATGTTGGTGAATATTGCTAAAGCTTCGTTTTGGCAAAATTTTCAAAATGTATGACAGCATACTCTCACCCACAAACATTTTCCCTGTTATTCTTTGAACACCATATTCCTGCTTTTCAACCAAATTTGCAGTTAGCAAGGGGATTAGTCATATACAAAATAAAAAAAGAAAGGTACAACATTTTTCGGGATAGGATGTGAGATTCTATTTTTTTTTATAATGTAGCACACCCTTATTACCTTTTTAACATGCAGCTTCTCAAGGTAAAGAATCCCTTTGTCTTTTCACAAGTTCTTTAAGGAAAATGATCTATCAATGACCATACACAATACTTGATAATTATCAATAGCTATTTCTGGAAAGAAACGCATCTTCTTTGTTGCTTCACAAGATTCATTTAACCTTAAAATAAGCAGTATATGTATAGCAGGCATTGAGCAATTTGGTTGGAAAGGTTTAGATCATACTTATTTTTTTTTAGGCTGTGCATCAAAATATAGTAATTCTCTTATCTTTTAAAATAAATTGGTATGTTTATTTGCTTATTGTTTTGACCAGCTGTAATTAATGTGATGCGACTTTTCGAGATTGATATACACTTTTTTACACAATACATAAATTTGATAGCTCCGTATGTTTTCATCTATGGTATATGATTCCCTGCTCTCCAAATCAGCACTCACGGCAAATATCAGTCACTTGTTAAAAACTGAAATATGTCCTATATCGATACACAGAAAATATTTGTTTAGGCCCCTTTTTTTTTAGTTCCTCAGTTTGAGTCGCTTAGGAATATTTACCACATTTACATAAAACAGGTATAAGTGTCATATGCAACATTTAAAGGAGACGTAGTATGATTGCTAACGACAACACTATCCACAAATAGACGTTTACTATAGGACAAATACAAAAATGTAAATGTGTGTTAATCTTAATAAACTAAAATCGAATATTTTTGTCTGAATGTTCTTTTGTAGGAATATGGAAATACACTTTTACCTGGTGAGTAGCAAATACCTCTAACTTCATGAATCGTATGGGTTGTTAAGTCAAATCGGTTATTCAGGATAAAGAAAGTATAATACAATGACACATTAAAATCAGCACTTTATAAATGTCCTGCATATGAAGAGCGTTTTCGATTGACCTTCATCAGGAACGCTCAAAAGCTATTTAATTGAAATCAAAAGATGTATAAGAACCGATACAGTTGAAAACGACAAAAAAATTATATTCGAAAATACCTAATGTAATATGTGCACAGGGGAGATAAAAAAATGGTTTTCTTATTCAAAATTTATCAACGGACAATATAATAAATTGTGGTTAAAATCATGTCAATACCGAAGTACTGACCAAAGCGCTGATAAAATTATCGTAAAAATATTGTCAGCAATAAGGGTGTTAAAAGAAATCGCCTCCCAACTCACATATATTATACCTCTTGACATTAAGTAAACATAACTTGCAAGAATAAATTGAAACATTTTGACAACTCTTTGATTTGAACATTTTTTTCTGTAATTAGTAAATAGCACACCAATCCTACATGGTTTCCCAAGTGTTTAAATGATACCTTATTTAAATTATTTAATGAAAATCTACTTGAATTACAATTAAGTAAAAATATTTTTTTAGATGCTCATATCTTATCAATCTTTCACATGCTGATCGTTGGGTTGCAAATTTGAAAACCCTAGGCTAATTTTGTGGATAACGAAAAAAGAAACAGTACTATTAAATGTGATATGCATCCCGTCATACTTTGAACGACAAAATTATTTCATGTCTACCTGTACGAATTTCAAACGCGCAATTATACACCTGTACTCAAAACCCTCCTTCCTTGGGTGCATTTTACATAGACAAATAAAATCGTATAATCAAAATGAGTATGTTAGTTTGATTTATGCCTTTTTGTGCTTCTTCGTTACATTTGTTGTTTTTATAGTGATTAAGATGATAACACAATGTTGACTGCTGTACCCCTATTTTTGACATTCTTAACTATTGTGTCTGTTTGTTTTGTTCACGCATCGGTGACAATATAATGGAATGTGATACGACTATCATACAAGTGAAAGCATTAGCTAGCTACAAAACCAGGTTCAATCCACCATTTTCTACATTTGAAAATGCCTGTACCAAGTCAGGAATATGACAGTTCTTGTCCATTCGTTTTTGATGCGTTTTGTTATTTGATTTTGCCATGTGATTATGGACTTTCCGAATTGATTTTCCTCTGAGTTCAGTATTTTTGTGATTTTACTTTTTATTAAACATGTTAAACGTTGTCATTTGAACACATATATGCAAAAAGCACCAATACTATGTTTCAATAATCTTAAAAGCTGTTAAATTTGAAAAAAAAACACCTTTATAACGATCGTAGTATAAATATAATAATCATTTATACCAAGATGTGAAGTGATCATTTATAAGCATACACATAAGTCATATACGTCGCCACTTACTTTTTAAGATAACAAACCTTCGTTAGTTCCATTTTCTATCTACTAAACAATTATCAACATCATATTATTTACCCCTTCTTATTCATAAATTTCAATGAAAGCGGATTGGTGTAAAGGGAAACAATATTCGTATGCTATCAAATACACATCTTATTTTAAAAGGAAGTAATGTTTATCCAACAAAAAAAACTAAAGAAATATTTGTTATGATATAAACAGAACGTATTTACCAGGTTTGAAAGATCAGCACAGATTAAAACAGGCGTTCATTTTCATATTTCAGTTCTCAATAAAACGTTCTGATCAATTCATGTCCATGCGATTCGATTATCAAGAGTCAATTTAATTGAATGAACTTACATTTTTAAGGCATGCAAATGAATGAGCAAAATAAGAACAATACTTCAACCTCAATGTAGTGAATTGAAATAATAGGAATGACGATTTCCTAGTTCAATAAACATAGTTTAGATAATAAAAATCATATCACAATTCATGGATTACATTGGCAACATATCATTACGAAATACGTATTTTATTTCGTATGTTTTTGATGAAAGTTTTACAGATTTCGCTGATTTTGTTGTTGACTTTTTGTTAGATATTCGGAATCCTTTAATAAGTGAATTGTTTCTAACACCTACTTTTCTTGTCATTATTTCATAAAATACATTTAAAAAGCCAGATTGTTAAATCCTATAAAATCTCTGTTATTTATTTTATAATTTTATTTAATAATAAAATTTGATATGAAAAATCTTAAGGAAAAAAAATTGCCCGCAGAGAATTTGATTTACAGTAAATTTCAAAAAGAAAACGACAGGGTGATTCAAACGTGCAAGTGCATCTTTGTATAAATACATGATCTTCTAAAGGACACTTCACTCAATAAAATGCAAAAAAAATAATATGAGCAGAACTAATCATAATTGATAGTATAGCAACCGGTAAATGATTGTGATTAGAGATTCCCAAGTATTTCAACATCAAATAAATTGTCAGATTTAAATCAACTACAAAATTCAAGCCCATTGAAGCTATCGTAGATACGGATAGGCCGAGCCCCACTTCATGGTTACCAAGATATATGATTCAAGCAGTAGTGCTAACAAAGATAAAGATGTGATTTACTTTGTGTCAAACTTGTTTGCTGCACCACCGTTACATATCAGGTCTTAACATCTTTTGAAAGTTTTTGAAAGAACATGTACAGTTTCATATATCTATTTTATATATATAACTGACATTTAGATAATTAAAATTTAGGTCTTCCAACTGAAGTTAAAAAATTTGATAAGAAATCAGCCCAGGTATTCTCTAGTCTATTGAAAGAAGAAAGTTATCCCCACTTTGAGTCAAGACTTATGCTAGCTGGCGAACAGGGCACAGGGAAGACAACTTTAGCGAGATATCTTGTCGGAAAACGGCCTACAAGATTCAGGATTTCAACCGATGGGATAGAATTATACAATGGTCTTTCATACATGGACCGTGAATCAAAGGATTGGCTTGGTGGACTGCAAGGTAAAACTAAAACTTTTTATACAAACGCAGGACATACAATATACGGAAGTATTCTAGCTGTCTATATAGTTGAATCCTGTTTGACAATATTAACGTAATACATCATGGTTGTGTTTTGTCTATTTATACTTTACTGTCGCAGTGTTCCAGATGTTTTGAGAGTCATGTAGTTTCCAGCGTAGTGTAAGAAAAATGAATACTTGAATAACAGGAAATATATGTCAATGTCATAACTTAAAATTTTTAACATGATAAATATCTTGACTAAATAAACAATTGAAGTGCTTTAGAACTATCAAGACTGTAATGTCGTACTACAGATTACACTTATTGCAACATTTGAAAAAAAAGGCTACGACTTGATCATGTTGAACAAATATTGCCTTGTAGCCAAACCATGTGTATGATTATAACATTACTACATTTTTCCATAGTCCTCTATTTAAAGTTGGACACATACACTTTCACCGTTTCTCTAGCAAAGGCATCACTATATAGTGTATGTATAAATAAAGGCAACAGTAGTATACCGCTGTTCAAACTCATAAATCCATGGACAAACAACAAAATCGGGGTAACAAACTAAAACTAAGGGAAACGCATAAATATAAGAGGAGAACAACGACACAACACTATAATGTAATTACACACACAGAAACGGACCAAGCAACAGAAAAAATCCCACGAGAATAACAAATATAACATCAAAACCAAATACATGAATTTAGGATAGACAAGTACCGTGACACGTCTTATCGCAATGTCAATTTACACTCAATAAATTGTAACATATAATTTTAAATATTTTGTTATGACAGAATAACATGAATCATTCACTAAAAATTATTAAGTATTCATTTTTCTTACACGACGCTGGAAACTACATGACTCTCAAAACATCTGGAATTCAATATACATTACACAAACTATGTAGCCTGAGTCCCTAATATACCAATTTATATTACAAATGAGTAGAATGTTTAATTATTCGATGTGCACACAATTTTGTTGCACTATATTCGACAATTATCTTTCCTCATTATAATTTATTCTTTTATTTCGATTTTTGAACAATTATGTTCTGTATGTGTGTATTTCATAACTTGTTAGGTATGCCTGTCTTTGTAGTTCAGCTATGACGGATTTTTTAATATGGGCATTTGTAAGTTAGACAAGACTTCAAACAGCTGATGATGATAATGTAAAAAATAAAAATCATGTTAAAATATACAGGAAATATATGTCAATGTCATAACTTAACATTATTTACATCATAAATATCCCGACTAAATTAACAAAATGAATGATATCAGTTAAATAAATCCTAATTTTGTTATGATAATTCCAATTTTTTATGTAGATTTTTACAGTTTTGAAAATTGTCTTATATATAAAAATGTGATCACAGATAAATGTAGTTTATTTGTGTTTTTTCATATATTGTTCCTATAAGAGTAAGACAAACTTTGGCTACCACACTTTCATCCTTAGCGTTTGTCCTCCAGATATTGATGGCTTCAGTCATTATGTCAATACTTGCTAACCTATATACTACAACGGGCCGATCGGGACGTTCGACGTTGCCTTGTACTGCAAAAAAAAAAATTGGTTTGGCAGACTAAGTTGATATGTAACTTTCAATTAGCCGATATGGCCGAGAGATAAGATGAATAAAATAAAACAAAAACATTGATTTAAGCTATAAAAGCCTATAATGACGTTCTGTAAATGCCCTTTTATTCTCGTTTCTGTTTTCATTTAAACTCGGTGTTGTGTTTGTGTAAACAAAACACAATTACGTTCCCATTGATAAAACTCAATATTTACATGTACTTTAAATCATACATTGTCTACATGCAGTCGATAGTCAATGTAGACCTGCCTTGTATAGGTTAAGTGTACACAAAATCCGTTATTTAAAATATGAATTTTACCATGTATATTCAAAGAAAAAAATGATATTTATAATAATTATCTATAAAGTTCTTTACCGAATTATTTGTCTAATCTCGATATATAGCTTTATTATGAAACAAAAACTTTAGGTAGCTGTTTTAAACCCCTTATCAAGACTCAAAACATCAGCAATATTATTAGTATATCGTTTGAAATATGCCTGAAATATTAGCCACTGGTATTTTCTCAATCAACAATTCCCTCTTAAATGCATGACTCAAATATATGTGCAGTAAACTGAACTGTTTGGCTAGTATCCAGATCCGGTAAAATGCACTTAAAGAAAACCAACATTAATCTGCAACATGTGCAATGTACCAACTGTAATTTGTTAGCCAGAGCC
This sequence comes from Mytilus galloprovincialis, assembly GCF_965363235.1. Taxonomy (NCBI): domain Eukaryota; kingdom Metazoa; phylum Mollusca; class Bivalvia; order Mytilida; family Mytilidae; genus Mytilus; species Mytilus galloprovincialis. Next base: position 8,459,696 of record NC_134851.1, read on the forward strand.
GTAGTTGTGAAGAAGTATCTGCATGGTAATATTGGGTCGTCATCTTTATCTTGCCTTCTTTTTCATTCTATTCGCTCCTGGCCTTTTGAATTAGTTTATCCTGACTTTTTTTTACATAAACTGTCATTAGCTTTTTATTTTAGGAAAAGTGACTTATCCTGACTTTTTTTCACTCAAAACTCTGGTCCTTCCGTGTTTTCAAATAACATTATAGTCCCCCTCCCACCGCCTTAAATAAAATGGAAGTTTTCCAAACATATTGCAAAATCCTATTTTTCCATTTTCATTTTAAAGTGCTGCAATAATCAAAATGGCTTTCATAACTGCTAAAAAAGTTGCCTACAAATTTGAGTTGATTCTATGTAATAGACATCTAAATGACATAAATATAGTTTACAAGTGTGAGCAAATCTGGTGTACATGCAATTAGAATAGGTGTATAGATGTGAACAAATTTGATGTGAAACCAGTGGGTTTTGAACATTATTGTTAAAGGTCACACATGGTGGTTTACGGTGTTATTCTCATTGGTATATAAACTTACCATTTCTTCTTATTTGTATGTTATGGAGCGTTGTTATTTTCTAACCAGATAAAAAAATAAAGTATTATTTTTGTACAGAAATACATAAAATAGATTTATATGAAATAGATATGGCCAAAAATGTAGATGCAGAATAAGGTTTGTCATGTACTGTTTTCTATTTAATGAAGGTAAATCTAAAAAAAAATAAAAAAAAATAAGGCAGTGAGGGCATAACATTTATTGAGTGTTAATTAAAAGAGATATATGTATGATTCATATTCATTAAATATAAATGTTCTTGTTTTTTCGATTTTTTTTTTTTTTTCGTTTTAAGCATATATTCTTTAAGTATTTCATTCAAAGGTAAACTGATGCAACAGAAAAGTGCACCCACAGACAACCAAAAGTCATGGATATCGTTAACAATTTAAAATTCTGAGGATGGGAAAATTGGGATAGTTAGATAATGAAAATGAATATTAAGTTCTGTGAATACTAGTAGCTATGAAAAAGCCGGTGTGTAAGTTAATATTTTGGCCAGCAAAATGCAGGACAATTCAAAAAATGAGTGTAAATAATAAAATAATTGTACTTACACAAAATGAGGAGACAAAAATAATTTCGGAAAACTTTCTACCCGTCCTAAATTGGTTCTTTTACCATATATACATGTACCATAGAAATGTTGTCTAAAATGACTTATTCATTTCTTCCATCAATCTAAGATTTTTATCACTCGAACCTACAGACTTTTTTTTCAATTCTGCATGGTGGTTTATTATTTATACGAAGAAATTTAAAAAAAAAGGTCAAGTTCCCGATAAAAACATGAGGTATATTTTAAAAGTTTTCGCTGTTGTATGAGTTATAATACGAATAAATATGTAGATTTAACCGCATTCATTTGTTTTCGTAAAGTTAAAGATTACACTGGACAACTTGTTTTGCTGTTCAATTAATCTTTTTAAGAGAGGTTAGAGTGATGAAACTTGGTCAACATCTATCTAAAACAAGACTATGTTTTATGGGTTATAAGAAATTATTAAGAAATTGTTCGATTCTCGATAGAGACCTACTAAAACGACGAAGTCGAGAAAAGTGTTGATGATCCATAGCTTTCTTGAATAACTAAAGTGACACGCTGGTCATTGAGTAGAACAGTATGTACTTTAGGCATTACAAAGGGCTGCATGAGTTGGTATGAAATCTGTTGAGATTCTGTTTTCATTCACATCGAACATGTCTCCATTTAAAAGAATCGAAAAAAAAAAGATTAGTCATGTTTAATGTTTAAATAATTAAAGCAACGAATGCATAACTACCCGATATTTGGTTGATTTTCTTTACAAATTGAACATAACATTAATCACTTATGTTAACTTGTTTCGTGATGGTAAGTTTGTATTAGTACACTATACAACAGTATCCTTAAATAAAAAATCTGACTTTCCAAGACAATTGTTAATTCGGATTCGAACGCACCTGAAAACGAGATGTTGATGAAAATTGGTACGCATTTATATAACTCGTTTGAAGCATAAGAGTATTCAACACCAAATATCAATAATATTTTTTTTTCTCCCAAAGTTTATGTCGATCACATGATAAAATCACACCAAACCGCAATTTTTAGGTAGTTTTTTGTGTGATTTTCGATGATATTGCAGTAATCGAACGTTGGTTGATCCAAGCAATACAAAATGACGGATCCCTCTTTTTTCAATTATTTGAAATGCAGGTTATATCATTATGGACAAAAACCTTAACTTAATTCAAACGAATCATTTAAACATATACAACCTAATTTAAGATCATACATAATAGATTAAGAGTAAAAATCTCATTTGATTTGTAAACATGATGAAAACTATACATATTTTAACTTATGAATCATCACATGATATTTGATGAGGCTGATCCTACAAGACGTGTGTGAATGAATGAAAAAAATCATTTGTACATGGTGTATCTTGGTTATGATAGTTGGACATTAACATGTTAAAAAAGGAATTATGATAAAAAGCAATCATTAAACATGAGATCATAACTTTTAAATGTAAGTTTTGAGTAGTATATATACGCTGGACAATGTTTATACTATTATAGTTCTAATTAATTTGTATATATCAACACTTGGTTTGGTCAATTGAAAATTTTCGCTTTGTTTGCACTTCGACAAACCATCTTTGCGAAACTAATTTAATTCACTGCATGCACGAACCCTGTATTGAGATCTCATCAATATGTTTAACCCCGCTGCATTTTTGCGCCTGTCCCAAGTCAGGAGCCTCTGGTCTTTGTTAGTCTTGTATTATTTTAAATTTAGTTTCTTTTGTACAATTTGGAAATTAGTATGGCGTTCATTATCACTGAACTAGTTTATATTTGTTTAGTGGCCAGCTGAAGGACGCATCCGGGTGCGGGAATTCTCGTTACATTGAAGACCTGTTGGTGACCTTCTGCTGTTGTTTTTTCTATGATCGTGTTGTTGTCTTTTTGATACATTCCCCATTTCCATTTATAAGTTGTTTATATATTTAGAACAGTTGTTTCTATTCTAATGCATTAACATGATTTAAGCTTCGAAAATAAAATGAACATTTAAAAGAAACTTCTACGAAATTTCATAATAAGATATTAGCGAATTTCTCTTAAAAATTTACTTTGAATCCGTAGATTCTTATGTATTAATATTTTAAAAGCCTGAGTACTGAAGATGTCAGAATATCCATATCTACGGATATAAACTTATAATTTTTTTAAGTGTTTAGAGAAATTCAACAACCCTCACCCAGATGATTATATTCTTTGAAACAACGTTAGTTAACCAAGTAAAACCCTATTCGTATACTAAGAATAGGATAAACATCAATAACCTCTAGAAACAATTGTCTTTTATCCTACAAGTAATATGATTCCATTATATCTATCAAATTTAGATTTCTCCTTAGAAGAAATACTCGTTAGTAGATCCCTTTTGAAAGAAGAAAAAATAACGAAACAAAACAAGTTAGATGATACAACACCAACCAGTCGAGATATACCAGTCGACGCACAAATAATATCATTGCCGGAAAGCAGTAGAAACCGAAGACTTGAATCAAAAGACACAACACGAGGATGGTCAGAACATGATGGTTTGTTATATTATAAAATTTCGTATGATTACCTGTATATGTAGTTTTGTCATTTACCTCATTGGGTCAAAAACTAAGGGTGATATCAGTTGGTGCACTGGAAGGGTAAGCGAATCCTGCTCCAAATGTGGCAACCGTCGTGTTGCTTATGATATGGCAAATCCGGTAAAAGATGTTTATGTTAATGATGTTAATCCGGTCTAATTCGGTAAGCCACATTTATAAAAAGGAAAAGATTGTATTTAAGACGTAAGGAACACATCCGATATCATTTGAGAAACGGTTATTCCATAACGGTCAACCAACTCGTGATTGCGTCCGTAAAATGTACGAAGAGATTCTGGATTGTATAGCTTTCTTGTGAGCAACAACCCTCTATCAACAAAATCATGATAGTAAATGCAAGCACGAGAACATCGTATCAATTGGGAGATATATACACCGTATGCAGGTGCTGCTGGAATGTTGCTACTTAGAAATGAAAAGTTCACAATTGGAAAGCTGACATGATCTCTTTTGTCGTAAAGTTTTGTTTTCAACCAGTAAATGTATGATAGTTATACATTGAAAAGTCAGTCCCTCTGATCAATGGGCATTATGTAACTATTTGTATTTTTCTTGGTTCCTTTTGATTTCATATATTTTTTTTGTGATTTTTTTTTATTTTTAGATTTTAGACAAACTTCATATTCCTCAAATGACAGAGACCGTATCAATGACAAACCAATTGATGACTCAGACGGTTCTGAAGCGAAGTCAAGTCTCACTGGTGAGATGCATATGCATACTGTTACTGAACCTGGAGTTATCAGAAAGCTGAAAAATATGTTCGGGGTTTCAAAACAAGTCAAAGAAGTCAAAGTGTCAATCTCAAAAGAAAAGTTTTTAAAAATGTCTTCTAAAGTTGGGAAAAAGCAGTTGCACAACAAAAAGATAGCACCAATATTTATCTGGGATTTTGGAGGGCAAGATGTTTTCTATTCAACTCATCAGACATTTCTGACATACAGAGCTATTTACATGGTAGTATTGGATGGAAGTAGAAAACTAGATGATCCCTGTTTGTATGAAACGTATCTTCCAGGAAAAGGTCAACATAAAACAGCAAGAGGTATTTATATATAATTATTTTTGTATAAACATTATCATGAAGTAGTTGTTAAGATTAAAGCACCAAATTTTAATATAGTTTTTTCAAAAATATATAAACTAACACTTGACATTTTTTAAAACATCTTCAGAATTTATATCATTATTGGAGAATTTGGATTTGGAATGAAAAGCAATTACGTCTTTGATCAGTGTTCACCAAATTATAATTTGTTCTTTCCTGTTTATTTTTACAGATTATCTATTATTCTGGATCAACACCATTGTTACATACTGCAAGGGAAGTAATCAGGGATTTCCTAAAATTATGGTGGTCTTAACGCACAAAGATCAGGTTAAAGCTGTAAGTACACTAAAGTGCTTAAGTTTACTTTCAATTGGAATGGTGGAAGGTTTTGACTTTGATTCATATTGTTGTAACGTATAAAGAAAGAAAGAAGAATAATTTCTTTACTATTGGCATAACTTAACTGCTTATTGTTTATACAATAGTTCAACTTTAACACATAGTTGACCAACAAATAAGCCAAATATGATCTTAAGTTATATTCCAAACTAACAATTGCTTGTTTTGTCTCTGACGAGCATTGCATATAACGAAAACGTTTCATTTCATATTTAGGTTTTCTAGTGCATACATTTTCTTGCACATTGTGCATTCTACTAATGATGAAGGGAAGGAAATAAACAAAAATACAAACAGGGTCTCCATTTCTTCAATTCTTTTGTTTTGATAAGATAGCAACACGTATTATAATTTCATATTTCTTTCTTTGATTAGGGATTTTTTTGAATTTTCCTAGGAGTTTAGTATTTCTGTGATTTTTCCAATATTCATGATATATTATACAACATGATCTGGCTTAAATAAATAGAATAACACCATACTAGCGCTACATCTATATGAGGCAGGCTTTGTATTTGTTTGGTCAGTCACAAGCATATGTAGTCATCATCGCCATTTTAAATTGTCCTTATACAGGCAATTGTGTGATTGTAACTATGCATTTCCTTATAAACCGATAACAATTGCATCAAAAGGAAGTTGTGGTCAAATATATAGTGTAACGTAAAAATGTTCGATTGTTTTAGCATGATGTTGAAGAAAGACGACATGAAATATTTGCAGAAATCTACAAGATGTTTCAACAAACGCCATTAGAGCAGCATTTGGTGATTGAGGATCAAATATTTGTCAACGCTCAAGATGAAAATGACACAGAAATGGAGAAGATAAAAAAGATTATCATGAGCGAATCAGAGAGGCAACCAACATGGGGTGAACTGCTTCCAAAATGCTTTATCCCTTTAGAATTAGAATTTGCATCGCTAATCAGACGCAACATTACCTTGATAACCCTAGAGCACCTAAAGAAAATAAACGCATTGCAGCCTATAAGACCGTTGTCAGAAGATGAGTTGAAGGTTTTTCTGAAATTTCAACATTCAATTGGCAAGTTACTGTACTTTGATGAACCTAAATTGGACGACCGTATTATTTTGTCTCCAACCCTTCTCATTGACGCCTTTAAATCAATTGTTACAGACAAGCAGTTTTGCAAAGGAGACAAAAAAAGAGAAGAAATGTGGGATGCGATGGGAACGAAAGGCGTGGTTTCAAAATACGCAATAGACGGCGTTTGGAAGAGAGAGAAATATGCAAAATTCAACACAAACAAAGATTATCTGTTAACTGTTATGACCCATCTGGACATATTGGTAGAACCAAAGAGATACGATACTAGCCGAATGCGTATACCTGCAGACTTTTACTATGTTGCAAGTATGGTACGAGGTAGTGATGACTCCGGATACCTCCATTCAGCCGACATCAAACACCGAAATATCGCCATAGCTTTTCAATCGACATCATTGATGATACCTCCTGCATTATCCTTCCGATTTATAAGTTACTGCTTATCTGTCTGGGCGTTGAAGACTTACGGAGAGACCAACAGGGAAATGCTGTTCCACAGGTCAGGAGTGTTCACAATTGATCCTTCCTTGGATATGTATATTCTTTGCGAAGATGACAAGATAACTGTCCGTCTTGTTCATGCCAAAACAAATGCACTCATAATGAGGGATCTTGCTTCCAGTATCAATGAATGTTTAACATCTGCCTTGGAAAAAATTAGTCAGCTGTATATAAGAACCAGCAGTGATCAGAGTGACAACAGTGACGCATCCTTTGTGACCAGGATATGTTGTAACTCACCAGATAAGCCATGCATCCTACCATTCGAAAGTCTTGCAAGTATAGGCAAACAATGGAACTGTCCTACACATGGCATTGAACACAACGTACACATGATCAAATCGTGGATACCAGGAAAGGTAAGAGTCACCTCAAACTTACTCTAGACACCGACAAAAAATCTGATTATTGGCTAGATTTTCTAACACTATTCAAAAGACATTGTAATATGAAACAATATAACGATGGTAAGCAATAGGTAGTCAAGTTCTAAAATAATTCAAATACAATAGGATAAATCTCAAAACACAAGCCAGTGCAACATTATGATTACATTTTTAACGATTCCATCATTCACAGTTATGTATTTATTCCTAGATTGATGCATGTTAATCTTATCCTCTTATATATTGATAGATATTTTCCGAGATATACAAGTAACAAATTAAAGATTTGTGTTATTCCAGTAGGCGACCCTGGCATACTTATTGTTTTTATTTTATTTTTTGATCAGGAGGAAGACAGTTGTGAACCAGGGTGTCCAGGTATTGTATTCTGATTTTAAAACATATTTTTATGCTCTTTTATTTGTTTACATATTTTGGGATCGTAATTCGAGTTTTGTAATGGGCCGACTAAATTGTTTTTTTTAAATGTTAAATATTGATTCTACCACTGCATCGAGTGTGATGCGATATTTATCCACTCGAGACAGTCAGATGTTCAAATTTAAAACACGAGTCTCACCGAGCGTTTTAAATATTTAAGGTTAACTGTTTATATTGAATGAATATCGTATTACAATAACAAACAATATGCAGGCAAACCTATACCTTTTTGCGACTGATCATCAAAATATGTGTTCGTTCTAAGCGATGTCATCAGATATGGTCTCCGTTTTTCATGCCGTCACAATGGGAAATTCAAAGGAAAACCAGAAAATATTCTTTACAATAAGATTTTAACCAATGAAGTACTGAAATCAAACGGAATTTTTTATCCAATGGGTGCAGAAAGGGATAAATTGACGAAGAATCGGAGAAAAATGAATATTGCGTTTAAACAACCTCTCCCTTTTTGTTTTGCTGAAACATATGAAGTTATGCTTACAAATCCAATAATTCGTCTTGAATAGAAACTCTATGTATACTTTTGTTTTGAATAAACTAGAATCTAATAAATTCGTTCTTTTTATGTAATATAATTACAACATGACATTTTTAAGAAACTGTGTTCTTCTTTCCATTGTAGTTAAATTAAAAGTTAAATTATGGATGTGACTAATTTCTATATTTTTTTTCTTTTAAAATTTGAATTATAGATCAACTACGAACTTACCTTATGCCAGACTATTTCACTCAAAAGTAGCCGAATTGTAATTGAATGAAAAAATATTATTACCATTTGCACATAGTAAAACTCCAGTAGAACTGAATTAAAAAATTACGCTTTGATCAGCGGTGTATGGTATACACCTTTATTAATCAAATACATTTATGGTTGAACGGTCAATTGTATTATACATATGAGCATATGTGGTTTGTCATTACAGTTACAAATGAGGAGTTTTTGAAAGAACGACCATCAGATCTACACCTAAGACGATTATCATTAGTGTACAGTATAAATGAAACCAGAGAACTAGCACTACAGCTGGGATTGGAAACAACTGAGTTGGACAAACTTTCACTCATTGAGGATACAGAGACGTGGCAATTTGAAGTAATCAAAAAATGTCGCGATAGATTTGCGTTGACATTTAGAAATATCAGAGACGCATCTGAAGCTTGCAAATTTGGAAATATCCATAAACTTTGCAAGGTAATCATTGATGAATCAATTACACAAAAAGTACATATACAATCAAATTCGTTATATCTCGTTTCAGCTTGAATTTAATTTTTTATATTTGAACTGAATCACTATTTATATAACAGGGCAACTAAACAGAAGGTATAACTTGTTTAATAATGTCGTATGATAATTCGTTGATGGAATACATTTACAAAACATAAACATTGCTGGTTAAGCTAATGTAGCGATGCAAAAACTAGTTCAACACAATACCATTATAGCTATGAAGGTCAGGCTCATCGTCATTATAGTATTGTAATTGTTGTTTGGTCTTTTCATTGACTACGTCATTTGCAAAAATTATTGTTAAATGCATACAGGTCAAATATGTTGTCAAATCTCGATCCAACTTTAAAAGCCCTTCAATGATTTACTGTCTTACTTTTGACTTTGGTATGAAACACTGTCTTTTAGATTTATTTGTTATTGTGTTGCTGTACTTAACTGTCATACATGATCCAGATTTTTCACTCTTTTTGCAGCTTGTGAAAGGTGATATTATTGATTTCGGTAAGTCCTTCAATTAGTATGTATAAATGACATATACGATATCGTACGTTGAAATATTCAATATTTGTTTTAATAAACTGATTCGTATACGTATTAAATGTAAGTACACTCTCTGTCCATGTTAGTATGCACTTTCAATTCATTAGAAATGTATTAAAAAATCAATAAGGATCATACTACTGGCTAAAGATAACTTTGTAACAGTATATATTCCTGAACTAATTAAGTTTGTTGTTATCTACACTGTTTAACATAGTATGTGCTATTTGAATTTTTCACAGGCACGGGGATATGAACTGATACTACTTCGTAAAGTTGATATCTCTTGAGATCTGTAGCGAATGCTAAACGACCAATGAGCTAAATGTATATAAAATTATTTCCCCTGTGAAACTATTATAACAATTTATACTGGATTCTTATTCCAACATAAACTACCATTCTTATCTTCTTTTTGTTCACATTGTATGAGTTTATGAGCATATGTGGTTTGTCATTACAGTTACAAATGAGGAGTTTTTGAAAGAACGACCATCAGATCTACACCTAAGACGATTATCATTAGTGTACAGTATAAATGAAACCAGAGAACTAGCACTACAGCTGGGATTGGAAACAACTGAGTTGGACAAACTTTCACTCATTGAGGATACAGAGACGTGGCAATTTGAAGTAATCAAAAAATGTCGCGATAGATTTGCGTTGACATTTAGAAATATCAGAGACGCATCTGAAGCTTGCAAATTTGGAAATATCCATAAACTTTGCAAGGTAATCATTGATGAATCAATTACACAAAAAGTACATATACAATCAAATTCGTTATATCTCGTTTCAGCTTGAATTTAATTTTTTATATTTGAACTGAATCACTATTTATATAACAGGGCAACTAAACAGAAGGTATAACTTGTTTAATAATGTCGTATGATAATTCGTTGATGGAATACATTTACAAAACATAAACATTGCTGGTTAAGCTAATGTAGCGATGCAAAAACTAGTTCAACACAATACCATTATAGCTATGAAGGTCAGGCTCATCGTCATTATAGTATTGTAATTGTTGTTTGGTCTTTTCATTGACTACGTCATTTGCAAAAATTATTGTTAAATGCATACAGGTCAAATATGTTGTCAAATCTCGATCCAACTTTAAAAGCCCTTCAATGATTTACTGTCTTACTTTTGACTTTGGTATGAAACACTGTCTTTTAGATTTATTTGTTATTGTGTTGCTGTACTTAACTGTCATACATGATCCAGATTTTTCACTCTTTTTGCAGCTTGTGAAAGGTGATATTATTGATTTCGGTAAGTCCTTCAATTAGTATGTATAAATGACATATACGATATCGTACGTTGAAATATTCAATATTTGTTTTAATAAACTGATTCGTATACGTATTAAATGTAAGTACACTCTCTGTCCATGTTAGTATGCACTTTCAATTCATTAGAAATGTATTAAAAAATCAATAAGGATCATACTACTGGCTAAAGATAACTTTGTAACAGTATATATTCCTGAACTAATTAAGTTTGTTGTTATCTACACTGTTTAACATAGTATGTGCTATTTGAATTTTTCACAGGCACGGGGATATGAACTGATACTACTTCGTAAAGTTGATATCTCTTGAGATCTGTAGCGAATGCTAAACGACCAATGAGCTAAATGTATATAAAATTATTTCCCCTGTGAAACTATTATAACAATTTATACTGGATTCTTATTCCAACATAAACTACCATTCTTATCTTCTTTTTGTTCACATTGTATGAGTTTTACTAAAAACAAGGTGCAGTTTTTCAAAAACAATTCACTCGAGTATGATCTCAATGTAAATAAACTCATCTAAGATACCAGGATTAAATGTGTATAAACGCCCCCAAACGCACGTTTTGTCTACAAAAAAAACTCATCAGTAACGCTCGAATCCAAAAAAAATTAAAAGGCCATATAAAGCAGGAAGTTAAAAAACATTGAGGACCAACATTTTAAAAGTTTTGACAAATACAGCTAAGATTGTGTATTCCTGAGATAGAAAGCCTTAGTTTTTCAATAGATAAAACGTTTTGTAAACAGTTAATTTATAATTATGACCATATAAATGATAATTCATGTCAGCATTGTAAAGTTATTATAGTTATTTGAGGGGAAATTCCCGTTGACCTTTTAAATAAAAGCAGTTATATTGTATAATTTAAATTGTTAACAAAATCTATTGTTTCTTCCTGAGTTCGATTTAATGTGCTATTCGGTATAGATTTGAAAATGGCACGCCATTTTCTAGTGTCTGACGAAGTGTTAAGAACATGTTGTATTTGTTTACGTCAATAATATTTCATAAAAGCGTATACATATTTAGCTACATTGAACGACAAAAATATGTGACGTATAAATTTTCTGACGTCAAACACGCGAAGCTATGAACGTGTTTTTAATTTGATAGATGCTTTTGTGTTCTGTGAAAGTGTTTCTTTTAAAATTGAAACAAGATGATGACTGCTGTATCCATATTTTGACTTTTTTATTTATTATTGTCTTTTTAGTTTACGCATCATTATAAATATAACTGAATGTTGTAGGACTGACGTACAAAGGGAGAGGTTTACCGCTATAAAACAAGGTTTTATCCACCAATTTATACATTTGAAAATATCCGTATCAAGTCAGGAATATGACAGCTGTTGTCCATTCGTTTTTGATGTGTTTTGTCATTTGATTTTCCCATGTGATTAGGGACTTTCCGATTTGATTTTGGGTTGTGAACTATCAGATCACAATAGTTCTAATTACATGCTCAAATCTTCATATTTTTGAGATGGATAAGTAATTAATGGGTTACATAATTTATGTTAAAAGTAAATTCTGACATTAAATAAACTAATCCAATACCGTTATGCTGCATCCATGTACTTACGTCGGCAACACGTTTCTGGTTATTATCATATTAAATATACTATTTTGAATGAAAATCAAAACTTTCTCATTTTTAAAAATATAGATAAAGAACCTGAGAAGTGGGATTTGGTACCTACAGAGGAACACATTGACAGATTAGCTCCAATTATTGGAAACAACTCTCTTCAATTTCTTATCGAACTAGAAATGGAGTTCAAGACTTGGGAACAGATAAGTTACAGGCACACATTTACAAGGGATTTGGTAACACTTAACAAAGATGTTTTAGAAGAATGGAGAACCAAGTTTTGTAAGATGCACAGTCTCAAACCGACTTTGCGAAAAATTGCACAGGCCTTTAGTAACATTGGCAAGCATATAGACATAGTTGAAAACACATTATCAGATCTGTTTTGACTTTGCTTCAATTCTATTTGTATTTTACCCTGTTTGCTTGAACTTTGTGCAAACATTCTCAATTTAAGAATGTCAAAATTGTTAAAAGTTAAACTGTTTATTTACATTGATAGATCAAAAGTGTGACAACAAATATACATTAAATGAATGCATGCATTGCTATATATGTAAAACTAACGTGATATCATTGGGGTTGATCAGATATATGTAGCATATTCATTTCGTATGATTGTTTGTTCGATTAGGATATTTTGCGTTTATCTTACCACTGCACAGTTTGTAAAAGGATTAGGCGCCTTTTTAATGGAATTTAGTGGTGTATAAACTCGACCAAGTCACTCACAAATAATTAAAAGTCCCAAAGAGTTGTATGATATGTTTGTGAGTGACTTGGTCAAGTTTATACACTAATAAATTCCTTTTAAAAACACTTGCTACCTCTATTTTACGTTAATTGTATATTTATGCCATTGAATATCACTGGCGCATGAATATATTTGTTGGTTAATGTATTATATGTTCTTGTACTCAATACAATTTGATACAAATTTAACTGCAAAAACTCTTCTTATCACGAAAGTGTTTGTGTATTATTTTATTTAACGATAAACTTGCAGTGAAAATGAAAAAAAAAAACGTCGCTGTAATTATCGCAACCATCTTGTTTACATTGGTAAGTTTGGTCAACGTCGTCTATCGAAAAATAATCAACGTCAAGATCAGCTACCGGAAGTCCTCTCGACCAATCATATCAACGTATTCCTTAATATGCAAATCCTACAATAATTATAATAGATTAAATTGGTACTGGTAATATTTTTCCATCTTTAAATATAATAATTACAAAATCTTTTAGTATAAGATATCGATAGCAACCTAAACAAAATGAGTTGTTTACTCTTCATTGCAGCACGAACGATTTCCAATAATTTATCAAGTCCATTCAATCTGCACTTTGGTGGATAAATGTCTAATTGGTGATTTAGCCACGTCTTCTATTTTTCAATTTTGGTAGACAGTTTACGGTGGATCGGGACTATTTGACTGCGCATAATTTCACGAAAGAATTACCATGCACACGAAATGTTTGAGTCCTAGATTTACTATTATTTTTATTGATTAAAAATTTTAAATTATTGTACTTTAGTCACTAAGAAATTATAATCGTTTTTATGTGTAAATATCGTTATTATGACTACTAAATACAAAAAATGTATTCAATATTTTGCACCAAACAATCGGTTATATCATGCATTTTAATTCGAAACAAGTCAACCCTCACTATGCAAGGATTGAAAACAAATTTTATGATTTGGTATTTTGTTTTGGAGTGTGTAATGTATTCAATTTATTTATAAAATTGAATAGAAACTACAATTCCTCGATTATGCTGAGCCAATATTGAAAATACGAATACGAATGATTGAAACTGCACACAAATAAAAAGGATGATCTTCCTGCGCTTTTAAATAAAACACCACCTCATTATTTATCCATTAAAGTTCGATCAGCATAAGGTAATTCTGCCCTCCTTTTGTAAGATGTGTATTGTTTTTGTGAACAAACAAGGGAGGAAATGTATTTATAAAGAATATGTGTACCTTTTCAATTTATCATACTTTTTCCTATTTTTTATCTAGATTAAAATTTGCATTGTACATTATCTGTATTTCGTCATGTTTTTTTTTTAATAAGATGCAGAAAAAAATAACTCATTTGTTATTGCGAATCATTGATAACTTGTAAATATTTGATAACTAATTCATGATATGGCAAGAATTTTGTAAAGGACATTCGGTTGGAATCCTATCCATATGTTACAGTATTCATTATGATTAGTTCTCATTCTTAATGTTTTGTTATCTCTGTCTGTTCTTGTTATTGAACATTTTCTTCATCTTGTCTATGTTATTGTTTTTTCTACTTTAAACTTCTATAGTTAACATGATTTGAATATTTATCATTAAATAAGTTTTTTTATAATCAATATTGATTAATATAATCATATGCATTAATGTATTTTTTATTACTATTATGTAAAGTTTTCTTTTCTAATATTCAAGAATTGTTTTATTTTACTTCGTCTTTAGTTTTGTAATGGAAGTCTTTAACATTGTTAACAAATCGTCCAAAAAAGTAAACAACGACAACTCTTAGGATTTAGCAGAAAATTACAACTCCACATTGAACTTAAATGCACAAAAATATTTGAGTTAAACTACATCCCTTAACAATGCGTAAAGCATCTGTTGTTTTGAAAACGCAATTACAAAACATTGCCCGTAATAAGTCGCCTACAGCAATTCTAGAATCAATAAAAAAGTTAACAAACTAGGGATATAAACAATCGTATTATGTTACAAGTATTGTGATAAGAAGATATATCTAAAATCAGTCCAATCTCATCGACAAACCTCTGAGGGTTGGTTCTGTTTTTTTTTTTATTGTGCAGCAAAATTGTCATCAATGTAGTCTTTTTTCAAAAATGTAAACATTAGAAATTTGTATAGTTAACTATATATAATACATTTATTATCTTGACAGCAGCACCTATCATAACATAATTGTTTGTTTGTTTGAATTAGTCTCCGTAATTACAAAATGCATAACAATCACTAATGTGTATTATTCCTTTTAAATCAATGAAGTTTATCAAGCCAAAATAATATCGCATGTTAATTCTTAATTGAGATATTTGAAAGTTGTTATTTCAATGAAAAAGCATGTCCCTAATATTTGTTTTTAATTTGAAATATGTAATTTTATTTTAAACCAGCTTATTCAGTGTTTATCATGCTTATTGTATTCTGTTCGAATACCAATAATCAGTTTTTATATGCGGACCTGTATAAGTTAAATGCATATATTTATATAGACTAGAATATCAATTCGTACACATCCAATATCCAATTGACTTCGTGAAAAGACGTCATAAACAGTCAGAGAAAAACATGACCTTGTGCAATGCCAAGTTACAGCTATCGACATATTGTAGATCTATGAATGTGTATATGTATGTAACATACAAGAAATATTAGTTAGCTTTCAATTTACTGTTAACAAAATCAAAATTCATACCAACAAAACCAATATTCAATGATCTTATTTCAGTGTTGAATTGGTAACCTTCGAGGATAAGTTTGTTTAATGTCACGGTTAAAAACATTTCCGTAAAGATAAGGATTTGCTATACCATTATAAATAATTTATATATTTGTTTAGGGGTCAGCTGAAGGACGCCTCCTGGTGCAGGAATTTCTCGCTACAACGAAGACCTGTTGGTGACCTTCTGCTGTTGTTTTTTCTATGGTCGGGTTGTTGTCTCTTTGACACATTCCACATTTCCGTTCTCAATTGTATGTCTTAAGGTACAACTAAACTTCAAAACCAAATCTTTATATATATGGACAAATTTAGTAAAAGTTTTATGTTTTTTATGGTAACGAAATCTTTTGGTATGAGGTTGTGAGTTTGAACCCTGCTCGTGTGGGTACACTCGACTCTAATGTGAATAGACTAGGACTGTCAGTTTTCCTATCGAAGGTCGGTGGTTTTCTCCGTGCTCTCCGGCTAAAATAAAAATGGCCGCCACGAAGTAGCCATAATGCAGTGGTTAAATGTGGCGTCAAAACAACAAAAAGCAATCAATCAATAAATCATGTTGGGGGAGGGGGGTTACGAGTAGCGTTGTCTGTTAATTTTCGACTTAATGTATCAATGGCTTTTAGGCTTCTTTATTCTCCTTCAGCAAGGAATCAATCACTGTAGACCCCTAATTCGTTTTAGTAAACTAAGAACCCATAAATGCAAAATATTTCTAGATCGTATTCAACAGGAAACTTTGGAAAGACATACGGGAACTAGAACAAGACAACAGTTTGGAATCTTGTCGGTCAATATCTTCGATCAATTGAAGATTTAAAGAAAAAAAATACAAAAATTACAATTGTGTAGAGCTGAAGGACGCCTCCGGGTGCGGGAATTTCTCGCTGCTTTGAAGACCTATTAGCGACCTTCTGTTGTTGTCTGTTCTATGGTCGGGTTGTTTTCTCTTTGACACATTCCCCATTTCCATCCTCAATTTTTTTTTTACAAAACTATTTACAGATAGTGTTTGACTCAGGTGTCCCTTTGAAAAGGCGAAATATATTCCTGTTTCTAAGCAACTAAACACTGAGGTTGATATAACAAAGCACTTAAAATTCAAGAAACATACAAAACCAAAACATGTTGAAATAGTTACAATAATTACAACTGTTGTGTGGTAAACCAATTTGGATCCTTAACAGTGATTTTGAATTGAACATCTCTTAAAGGCCTAATCAAGAGGTCAATCAGTTGACATTTATAAACGATAAATAGATATTTCCATAAATTTTCCGAAATATCCAAGTCGATTTATTTTATTGTTTACAATTTTTTTTTCCTGCTGTCAATTAAGATATGTTCCTTTTTTGTTCAGACTTTTCAATTGTTAATGTTGTTGTTTTAAAACTTCAAAACCAAGCTGGTTTTAGTTAAATAGTGCTTAATGTATCGTGGTAAATTAGACTGAC